>NC_135786.1:18982500-19232500 GCF_051106095.1 Pogona vitticeps | reverse complement strand
GTATGAATTCAAGTGAACTTTTCAACTTCTATGTCCTTCCCAAAGCATAGTGTGCCATCTTTGAATCATAGAATCACAGAATAATAGAGTCGGAAGAGGCCTATAAGGCCATCAAGTCCAACGCCCTGTTCAATGCAGGAGTTCTAATCAAAGTAGTATATTTGACAGATGGTTGTCTAATTTTCTCTCAAATGCCTCCAAAGTAATTGGTTCCATTGTTGTACAGTTCTAACAGTTAGGGAGTTTTTGCTGATATTCAACTGAAATCTGGCTTTCTGTAACTTGAGCCCATTGTTACATGTCCTGTACTCTGGGATGATTGAAAACAGATGCTGCCCTTCCTCTGTTTGACAGTCTTTCACTTATCTCCCCTCACTGTTTTATCCCCCATCTTGTAACTGTGTGTTTGTTCCTCCCCACCTTAGGTATAGAACTTTATATTTATCCCTGTTAAATTTCCTTCTGTTGTTTCCCGCCTAGTGCTCAGGCCTATCCAGATCTTTTTGAATTTTCTTTCTGTCTTCCCAGGGTACTAGCTAGTCCACCCAATGTTGTGCTATCTCCAAATTTGGTAAGCATCCCATGCACATCCCATCCATGTCATTAATAAAAATGTTGAAGAACACTGGGCCTAGGACTGAACCTTATACTGTAGGTCCCTATTTGTTATCTCTTACCAGTTTGAGAAGGCACCATCGATAAGCACTCTCTGAGTATGATTTTTGTAATCAACTGTGTGTTCACCAGTTGTTCTACCCTACCCTACCTAGTTAGTTTGCTAATCAGAATATCACAGGGCATTTCATAAAACACTTAGCTGAAATCAAGAAACGTCATGTCTTCAGCATTCCTACCATCTAGCAGGGAGCTTACCCAGTAAAAAACAAATGAAATAAAATTAGTTTGGCAGGATTTGTTTTTGACAGATCCATGTTGTCTTCTGGTTATTCCTGCATTGTTCCTGCTTTGTTTTGCAGTTGCTTGCAAAGTGAGGTCTTAATAATCTGCTCCAGAATTTTCCCTGAGAATGATGTCAGGCTGAGTGGTCTGTAGTTCCCAGGTTCCTCCTTTTCAGCCTCTTTGAAGATAGGGAGAACTTTAGCCCTCCTCCAATAATCTGGTACATCACCCATCCTCCATGATTTCAAGAAAATAATATTAAGTGGTTCGGAGAGTTCTTCATCCTGTTCCTTCAATACTCTTGGATGTAGTTCCTCTGGCCCTAGAGATTTTGAACTTGTTCAAGGTAATAAGGTGTTTATCAATCTCAAACTGCAAACCTGTCCCTTCCACTTGTACTTCACATTTGCCTGGAGGGTGATGGACTGTCTTTTGGGAAAAGACCAAGCTAAAGTAGCAATTGAGTCCTGCCTTTTCTTTGTTGTCTGTTATCGTTTTTCCATCCCCAATTGAGAAGTCGGGCCGCGATTTCTTTTCCCCATCTTTTGCTACACAAGTATTTGAAGAATTTTTAAAGTCTCTTTTAATGTCTCTTGCTAACCTCAGCTCAGTCTGGTTTTGCCTTCCTAACACTATCCCTGCAATTCTTTGTTGCTTGTCTGTACCCTTCCATTTGTAACCCAGCCTCCCTTTCATTATTTTATTTTCAGGTGAACACTGAGCTTTTTACAAAGCCACAATGTTTCTACTTCCAATAGAGACCCTTTCCTTCCTACCTCTCCCCTACCAAACTCCGGTTAGCTCTATCTGAAGTCTGTTTCAGTTTTATTCCTCTGCTGCAGTCTGTCAGGAATCATCAAACAGAAAACCAGTAAAAATTTTCATCAACAGTGACTGGAATCCTATTGGTGCATAACTAACTGTGGCTAATTGACAAAATGTTTGGGTGTGTATTGATTAAACAAGGTGTATACGGTTACAGTCATACGACCAGGTCTTGCCCTAATATCTTTTTAGTTTGCCATAAATTGTGTATTTAATGACAGAAAGTCTATCTCAACATATAAATGTTCTTCTTGGAAAAAGTGAGTGGCTTATCTCTCTCATAGTAGGCCTCAGATTCTTTGGTATTGTGATTTGTGAGTGATAGGAAATAAGACAGAGTTGCTGTGTTGAGCATTATGGAAATGCTCAGCACACACAAGATAATGTGGGACTTGAGCATTTTTCAACACTCTGTGAAAATATTATTTTCGTTTTTTAAAATGCAGTCTCCCACAGTACTTCAAGCATACCGTCATGAAAACAGAACCCTCAGATATTCCTTTCAATTGTTTTCTATATGCCACAAAACCCCAATTCAGAACTAAAAATGGCCTAGTTGGTAGGCTCTGGCAGAAATGTCGTATCTTTATGAGGTTTTCAATTTGTACCTCTTCCTTAGCCCCACTGGGGCCCATGGCTTTTTTTTCTGCTTCAGACCATTCTCCATCATTAAATCAGAAGCACTAATACTAACCTGTCGGCCTCACAAGGATGCCGTGAAGATTAATGCAGTGGCAACTGTAGAATGCTTTGCACACTTGAATGGCTGGAAAAATAAGTATTGTGCACATTCTTAAGCAACTCATCAGTCAGTTGCAGGCCCTACCAATGGTTAACACTCTTGCTCATGCCCAAGTTTTGGAGAATTTTGATGCAGCATCAAACTTAATTAATCGGCTCCAAATGTTTGGTTCCAGTGGGCCTAATCTCATTTATCCATGAGTGCAAATCGGGAGTAAAAAAAAAAATCAAAGCAGCATTCCCAGAGTGTAATAGCAAAGTTGCATTGTTAGAACAGCTGTGGGAATGGCATTGATCTTGCAGGTATTACCACATTTGTAAATGAGTTGTTTTTGTGTGTGTGTTTGGTGGGAGGGGTTGCATTAGAGGCAACATGCAGATATGGTCCTTTCTCTTCATCTGGCATTTCTTTCTGCTTCTTACTTTAGCTGGTTGATACAAAAAGTAGTGGCTGTAGTTAATCAGGGCCTTGTGAATTAATTATGCCTTTTGTTGCCTGCTCTGTATGTATTCCTTTGTTTTTTATCGTTTCTCTCCCCTCCAACTTCTTATCACCTCGCTCGCACTTGAGATTGTTATAAGAATGGTTACCATTTAGGTCACTTTCCTGGAATAGGCAGATAGAATCCCAAATTATTCAAGGTAAAATGTTTTGTGGAAGAAACAGCTAGCATGCAAGTTCTTGGCCAAAATTCTGTTCTGTTGCAGGATAGGAAGGAAGTAGTGCGGAAGTAAAGCTGGGTAATAAAATACTGTACAAGTTTCAAAAAGATGTCCAGGAAGATAAACAGTAAAATATTCAAGGATTCCTAGGGAAAATTGTTGCTTACAGAGCATCACAAGGCAACGTGTAATTACCTTGTAACTACTGTATGTAAATTTTATTTTTCAAAAATTATAATAATTGCAATAAATGAAGAAAGGCAGCAAGATATAAAAAAACAGCACATTCGGTGCAATCTTTTTCTTAACATATCCTTAAGAATGTTTTCTTCCTTGTATTAATTCATGCCTCCCAGGTTGTGTTTTGATTCTCCGGTTTCAATAACCCTCAAATGCAAAGAAAAATGACATTTTTGCGGGATTTAAATTCTGTTTTAAAGCCATAATTTAGAACATTCAGTTAGTAAAATTTTTCACTCAACATTACAATTTACTTCTCAATTGGTAAAATAACAGTCACAGAAGCTTAAAGCTACCTTTCAAATCATCTCATTTCTATTGTAAGTTCTTACCTGAATCACAGGTTAGGACTACGTGTAACTATTTAGCAACTGGAGGAAATCCCTCTGTACATTTTTAGAGGAACTTGCTATTTATTTGCATTTTATATTTAAGGGGTCAAGATATTAATCTACATATGCTTTATATATGTATGTTATGTTTTGATGCTCAATTTAAACTTTAGAATGAATCCTTTCCCCAAGGGAGCTGCAGCTCAATTAATCCTCAAACTGCGGCTGTTTGTTTTGGGTATGATTAAATGAAACCAGAGATAGCTGTTTATTGGTGGAAAGAGAACGCTGTCTACAGGTGAAATTATTGTAGTTGATCATTTATCACAGGGTGCTTATCCTCTCAAATGATCACATGCTGTAAAGTTCTGAGCTTCTCCCCATCATGTGTACATGCATCTTCTGATGTGACACCATCTCCTGATCAGTTCCATTCTGCATGTCAGATGCAGCCAAAGAGGTGAAGTGAGAATGGGGAAACTATAGTATGGTGATGGCATGATATTGTGCAGTACGTTGGAGTGGGCAACTCTCATCTAGCCTAGGTAAAACTCAAAGATCATTGGAGGTCCAGTTGAACAATATTTGGAGGACCACATGGAACTCACCCCTGGAAAAAGTGTTTCTAAACTTTACACAGAAGAGAAGCAACTTCAGCAACATCCTCAGGCCATATAAAACATGTTTTTTTTCTTTAGCTTTGGTGATGTTTTTATACCTGTTATGTGATGTCTGCAACAACCACGAAGCTTTGACTTAGCACATCTGGTGGTTGCAACAAACATCAAATGTTGACATAATCTCTGTGGAATGGCTGCTTCAGCACCACAAGGGAGAGGTGCCATATGACCTGTCAGTGCACTGGAGGTAGGCAGTGCTTCTTAGCAGGATGCTTTCTTAGTTAAGAATATTGCCTGATCTATGTGGTGAACTTCACTCTTGGCTGAGTTAACTTGTGATAATGGCGATGGCATGGAATATATGTTACTTGAGTGATACCTACTAATTGGGGGGGGGGGGGGACCCAGCCCTGGAAAGTCAGAAAATGAGATTCAAGCTTTTACTGTGGAGATTTTCAAAGAGGTAGCTGTGTCAGTCGGTTAATGAAACCAACCTGAGCACAGAGAATGGGTCAAATATACCAATATTTCATATGTGTCCATAATTTTAAATTGTACAACTCTCTGGTACAAATAAAAGAAAAGAAAAGAAAGACCAAACCAATGAAGAGATATGTGGAAATTGTATCTTTAAATGAATAGTTTTAGCACACCATGAGTTTTTATGGATTCTAATACACTTTCTTATTATTCAGAGATGAGTAATATCCAGCCAGGTACCTCATGACCTGATTTTGGAGACTAAATGAATAGCAGGGAAAATAAAATGAAATGAGATTGGGTTAGGATCACAAGATTCACATTTGAAATTCTTGAGAAAGGTCCATTGTAGGTTCAGGAGGTTGGTTCCATGATGCTCCAGGTTCAGTTAAAAGGGCGGTTCCAGATGTAATCATGCTTAGATTGACCCCCAATCATAACTAGTTGAAGTTGGGTTGATTTTAATGGGTCTATGCTAAGTATTACTAAATCCAAGAGAAACCTGCTGAATCAACTTGTTTTCAGTATTCTGGGTGATGGAAATGATTTAAGGATGTGGGGTGGAGCTTTTTTAAAGAGCCAGGTTATAAAATGAGAGTACTGAATTTGACAAATTGATATTTAACATTCTCTGCTTGCTTTTATGGTTTATTGCAGGTTTTACTATCTGAGGGATTGCTATTTTATGGCTGTTTTAGTGAATTCTGGTTTTTAGATAATTTTATGTGAGTGTTTTAAGGTTGTTGTTTTATGGCATTTTATTGTTGCTCTAGTTGAGTCAGGTGCCTTGGGGGCACCGTGAATGGGTCAAAAACTCTTAAACATAAATAAACACAGGCCTTAAAAATTATTTTAAAGAACACCGCAAGACTGAGGGTGTCGAAATAGGTTAAAAACCTTTGAAAATTAAAAGATGGGCTTTTCAAATTCTAAATTTTTGTGGAATCCAGTCATAAAGAGAGTTTTCTGCCTTGATCCTCAAGGCAGATAGGAGTCAAAGCAACCTCCATGGACTGGCATGGTAAGAGCCTAGAGATTAAAAAAGACACAATAGCCTGAACCTCTGGTATTGAGCTGAAAACTGTCATAGTCCATTGTGCTCAGTGGCTGCCCCCTCTCCTCAAAAAAGAAAGGGACGCCTCTCTACACCTGTATCTTTGTGATACAAGCTCTGTGAACTTATACTGGAAATTAAAATGTGAATAGTTCTGTTTTAGTAATACAAATAGCAAATGGACTGGGCCAGTTCTGAGTGACTTTGGATTTCAATATTTGCCCAGAGGGAGTGCTTGGATGTCACAGCACTAAAAGAAAGAAAATGGGTCAGCAGAAAAGAGGGCAAAAGATGGTGTGGGTTTGCACAAAATTGGCATATGGAAGTGTATAATTCCCAGTGTGGTGTAGTGGACTCAGTGATGAACTAGGGCCTTGGAAACTAGATTCATTCATCTGCAAGGATGATTATCCAAAAGGGCTGGCTAGGTGTATAAAAAAGGTAAAGGTTCCCCTTGACATTTTTAGTCCAGTCGTATCCGGTGCTCATCCCTGTTTTCAAGCCGTAGAGCCAGCGCTTGTCCGAAGACACTTTCTGTTGTCACGTGGCCAGCGTGACTAGGAAACACCATTTTACCTTCCCATCGAGGTGGTACCTATTTATCTACTCGCATTTGCATGCTTTCGGACTGCTAGGTTGGCGAGGAGCTGGGACAAAGCGACGGGAGCTCACTCCGTCGTGTGGATTCGATCTTATGACTGCTGGTCTTCTGATCCTGCAGCACAGAGGCTTCTGCGGATTAGCCCACAGTGTCACCACGTCCATGCAAACAGATAAAATTAACTGACAACACTTGTTTATGACCTCAACCCCACCAAGAACAGTGATTTAAAAGTTCTGTTTGAAACTGCAGCTCCAGGAACAGAACCCCACCTATGAGATGGTTAATGCCATGCTGATTGCAGGATTAGGGCAGTCCAAAAAATTAAAGTTTCTATGCTATGGTCAAAGGTCAGGGTCACTTAGAGGCTGCATGTCTTGCCTCCTTGAATGAATATCACAATAGGAAAAGCTTGGCCACCTCCATTCTCATATGACCATGTTGGTTCCGGGATGTTGCGAGTTTTATTTCTTTTTCATCTCTGTCCCCCAGACTGGCACTTCTTCCCATGGGGTTCTAAGATATGATGCCAAAGGACATTTTTTTTAAACATGTCATGAAAGAACATCAG
The DNA here is from genome assembly GCF_051106095.1 of Pogona vitticeps. Lineage (NCBI taxonomy): Eukaryota > Metazoa > Chordata > Lepidosauria > Squamata > Agamidae > Pogona > Pogona vitticeps. The sequence continues at coordinate 19,225,473 of NC_135786.1, read as the reverse complement.
AAGGTGGGTAGGTTGGCAAAGCTGAGAGAGGTAAATTCAATGATAAATAATAATGCACTGCTTTTGTCATGAAAGGACACCATTGGCACTCTCTCTTTCCACCGTGTAAATCAACATAATGTGAAAATCTTTTAAAAGTAGCATGGAATGTTAAAAAGGAAAAGATGAGGACCCAGAAGAATTACCACAGAAATCATCCGTTTATTATCTAGGTGTGCTTAATAGCCTGCTGACTGATGAAAAATCATTTGCTAACCCTACGGTATGGTTCATTTTCTGACTCAATCACTCAGCCATGCATTGGCTAGTACTTCTCTTTTTAAAAATATACCTTATATTACTTCTTTTGTCAGTGTCTGGAGGTAATTCATGACAGCAATAACATCCATTAACACATCTACTCAGCAGTTTAGTTTGGACAAGCAAGCCCGGGCCGTGGGCTCCGGCTATTAGTAATAGGAAAGCCAGCTATTAATAGAAGTTTCTGACTTATTTTGAAGGGGTTAGAGGCTGACCATAAGTGAATCCATTTGCTGGATAATTTTAATTTTGCTTGTTTCATAGGAAAATGGATCCTAGGCCAGAAGCAAAATTGGATGATTTTTTTTTTGGTGGGCTAATTCCCATTTTTTGAAAATACCTTACTATGATTTATATTTTACTTGCTTTTGTGATACCTTTAGCTACCTAGCAATATTGGTGCAGAATCTGTAAAAAGAAAAAAGAAAAAACGGGCTTCCTGTGGGGTAGAAAGCCCACCACTCTCTGCTCTTAATAAATTCTGTTATTCCAGAGCCAAGTATTGGAGTGCTGTTTGTAAGTCAGCAATTCTAATGGTTTATGGACATGGATGAGGCATAGGCCTTCCACGTAGAAGGCTCCCAACGTTAATCTGTGGTGTCTTTAAATAGGGAAAGCCCCCCCCCCAAAAAAAGCTTGGTTTGGTATACTGTATAGTGTTTTCTCATTTTCCTATGATCCACTAGACTTATTCTTTGCTATGAAGTGACCACAGAAACTGTCTTCGGACAAACACTGGCTCTATGGCTTGGAGACGGAGATGAGCACCGCGCCCTAGAGTCGGACATGACTGGACTAAATGTCTGTCAAAGGTAAAGGTTCCCCTTGACAATTTGTCCAGTGGTGTCTGACTCTAGGGGGCATTTGTCCGCAGACAATCCTCCGTGGTCATGTGGCCAGTGCGACTAGACACGGAACGCCTTTACCTTCCCACCATGGTGGTACCTATTTATCTACTCACATTTTGCATTTTGCATGCTTTTGAACCGCTAGGTTGGTGGGATCTGGGGCAAGCGATGGGGGCTCACTCCGTCGCGTGGGTTCAATCTTACGACTGCAGGTCTTCTGACCTTGCAACACAGAGACTTCTGCGGTTTAACCTGCAGCATCATCACGTATGGAGTACCCAACTAATTACTGGGGACCCAGATGCTGTTCTGCCCCTGAAATGCTGTACTCTAGGGCAGGCGTCCCCAACCTTGGGCCTCCAGATGTTCTTGGACTTCAACTTCCAGAAACCCTGGCCAGCAGAGGTGGTGGTGAAGGCTTCTGGGAGTTGTAGTCCAAGAACATCTGGAGGCCCAAGGTTGGGGACCACTGCTCTAGGGCACATTTAAGATACCACAAAGGCCTGAAGTTCAGGACCATTCAAGGTACAGTACCACCCAGAGAGCCACACTTACTGAAATATCTCACATTGTCAGTATCTTAGTTAGCACAGAAAGAATAATAGAAGCTGGCTCAGACAGAATTTGGTGGCACTGTGGGCCGCAGTCAAGGTGGAACCACTTGACTTTAAAGTCAGCTGTGGTACAGTCTTTTAGGTTGGCACAACACTGGCCAATGAAACAGAGAGGAGGGTAATAAACACAAACACTGAGCAGTTAGTGACCAAAGATTGGAAAGCACCCTATGCTTTTAGCAGTAGCCATCAGTAAGAAGCAAGGGGGCCACATCCTGTTCTACCGGAGAATCTTTTTATTTATTTTCTTCTTTTATTTAATGGCCCACTACAAGTTTTGAGTAGAAGTGGGGAAAGTGTGCCTATTTTACTACTGTACCCGAATTACCAAAAAAAAATTAAAAAGTGAAATTATTCTTATCCACAGCAAAATACTTTGCCATTATATATCAGCAGTCTATTTTGTTTTGACATGTGGTTCATGTGGTAGCCCTCACATATAAGCTAGGTCTGAGGCATTGGACCATATCGCAGATTTCTGAAAAAGATTCAGCCCTGGCTGAAATTATTCTCAGAAGCTGTTATTATGTGTGTGGCTGAGAGTGACTGAGCCAAATTTAATGGGGCTAGGAAATTTGTTCTCCATTTCAGATTGGTTGAAAGATGCACCGATGAATAGACAGACAAGATCAGTTGATATCTTGCATTATAATAATCTCAGAACTGCAGAGCTGGAAGGGACCCTATGGATCCCTGAGACCTGATCCTGTCAAGGAGGCAGAATGGAATCGAACTCCCAACTTCTGGCTCCGCAGCCAGAGACCGAGACCACTGAGCAATTCTTGAGAAAGTAGCAGCTCTAATGTGCATTGTACATATTTTTCTGGAATGGATCCCTTTTGACCTTTCAGACATTTTGGTTTTCTTATTTTTCAGGAAAGTTGCATATATGTATGTAACATGCATGCAAGTATGTTTGTTGTTTTATTTTTGATTGAGGGTTGCATAGCATCAGAAAGTCTAGGATTGCCTCAAATTTTGCTTCAATGCTCTTCTAAAAGAAGAATTTACCAACATTTGAAAACATTGAATATGAGAGAACCTAAAAATGAAACATTTCCCAGTCTATGGTTCTGATCAAGCCCAAGTTACTGTATCTCAGGGTGCCTCCTAAAACTTACGTAAGACAATGATTATGGTTACAGTGACAATGAATGCCTCCAGAGTTGTTTTAGCTTGATGTCAGTACAGTATAGAGTAAATGAAGCCGTAGCAGCTGCATTTAAAATCAAGAGAAGCCTTTTGCTTTGCATTTGTGTGCATTAGTTTGTCTGCTTTTTTTTTTTCATTTGGTGTTGTATAAAGTTCTTTGCCATGTCAAACAGGGGGTGAAAAAAGCACAATTATATTCTGGTAAACTTGAGACGGCCTAAAATATCTGGTGATCTTGAGGGTTCATTAATTGGTGTGCATTTTGTTCCTGTTTTAGCATCCTTTGACTCTTAGCATTTTCACCCGGCTGTAAAGAAAGCATCAAGCATCCTAAACGGGGTTGAAAAGTTATTAGCTCCTTCTCCCCTTGGACATGTTCTTATGCTTTATCTCTTGCATCCAACTGAGAAGATACTCTTGGAAATCCATAGGACTTATACAAAATGGGAATAAATGAGCTTGTGGCAATTGATGTAGCTGTCCCATAGGTTTGCAGTGCTGTGTTGTTGTGTTTAATTGGTAAGCATTCTGCATTATACCCTGAGTGCTGAGGGGCTTGGGGATCATATATTTTCAGTTTCTTGAACATGATTAGGCTTCTTGTAATTTACATTTTTTGCCACTAAACAGTGATACATTATATTTAGAAAATGAGATGCGCCGAGTGTTAGCAAGATGTGACAGTGACAGATCTTATGAACGTTAATACTGAAAGCCATCATAGTTCAAGTCACGGTAGTTGTGTTAGAGCCTAGTCAAAAACATATAGAGAGATGAGGGAAGAAAGATGGTACTAGTGGTGGGAAATGTCACAGCTATCAAATTGTTATAGTTAAATGCTCCCCCCCCTTTTTGTTCATCTCCTTTTAAAAATGTAGCACATAAACAAAAATCTAAGCCATTGGATGAATATAGAACTTGGGCGGCGGCAGGGGAAACACAAAACAAAACATAATACTTGGGAAGCAATTCCCAAAAGGACTAAATGGTTGGTTTCTTGCAAATGTGAAAATGTCCAGCAAGTACAGTGGTGCCTCGCTTAACAACGATAATTCGTTCCAGGAAGATTGCTGTTAAGCAAAAACATCATAAAGCAAAATTTAAAAGCCCATTGAAATGCACTGAAAACCATTCAATGGGCTAAAAACTCACTGTCCAGCAAAGATCCTCCTTACGGCAGCCATTTTCGGTGCCTGTATAGCGAGGAATCCATCCCTAAGCACAGCAGGGAGCTATTTTAAGCACCCAGTAGCCATTTTGAAAACCCAACAATCAGCTGTTTTTGATCGTCGTAAAGTGAAAATCAGTTCCCGAAGCAGGGAACCAATCATCGCTAAGCAAAATTCCCCCATTGAGACCATTGTTTTGGTATCGTAATTGCGATCGCAAAAACATCGTAAAGCGGATTCGTCATAATGCAGGGCAATAGTTAAGCGGGGCACGACTGTATGCTGCCCTAATGCTGATCTATGTTGTGCAAACTTCTGCAATGCACTTTTACACCCCCCTATTTTTCCTCTTCCTCTTTTTTGCATATGCACCGCCAGCTTTTCTGTTACACATGTCACCTTTAGGGATACACTAGGATCTCTATATTCACAGGGGATTGTGAATGCCTGAAACTGCAGATAGTAGCAAACCCTACATACACTACGCAAGGGGGAGGGACAAGGGTCACAAGGGGTGGGGCAACGGTCACAAGCCCATCCCCTGTATATAAGGCTGTGGTAAACCATGGATAACTGAAACTGCTGATACCAGTCCTGTGGATATGGGGGTCCTAATGTTTAATATTCAGCTCTGTTCTTTGAGAAAAAGGAGAGACAAACCTTCAGGTGAGGAACTGGCACCCATAGAAGACGATTCTGTTTTATTGCTAGTTTAACTCAAAACACACAAGAAGGCAAAGAGCAAAAGGCATCCCCTTTCTGATATCAGGCTATCACATGCTTGTACAGGTGTAGTACTTCTTATAGCCTTCATTGATACAGGTGATTTCTAGGGACGAAGCCCAAATTCTTTCAAAGAAATCCACTGGGAAGATGTGTGTGTGGGGGGGCTCTTCAAAGGTAAAGCAGTGGATCTAGATAGATAAAACGTGAAGGCCCTTTCATCTGTAGCCTTTCCACATGTTCTGCCTGAATCCATGTAAGATTAAATGGGTGGTGGGATTTTGGATGTGCATGAAAGTTCTCCTCCCGATGTCTCCAGGCTTCATGGGCATCTCTGACAGGTTAAACACACAAAGGTCTGCAAAGGGGGTTGGGTATTTTTCATGAGGCAGAACTTCCAATAATGGAGCAGAGTGAACATGTTCAGCTGAATGTTGTTTGCAAACATGCAGAAGTCTTACAAATATCCGGTTGTGATGGGAATGTGTCTCTATTGGGACTGGGGTTTATGTTCATTCCCATATGAATTCTTCTCATTTAGCTCTGCGCAGATTGAACCATAACACCTGAACACAGCTTCTTGTTCCCTTGGTTACTTTTAATTAGTAGCCATGTCAGAGTATTTGGATGTCTTGTGTTGTGTAGGTAGAACATTTGTCTTGAACCACAGCCATGAAGCTCACTGAGGTCACTTTCAACAAATAATGGTCAGCCTGGTCAACCTTGGGGGGCTGTTGTGCAGATAAAAGAGGGGAAAGAAATGTGCCAACTGTCCTGCAAGGGAAAATGCAGGACATGAAACAAGAAAGTTCTCTCTCATAAAACAAATATCACTGTAACACCATGTTTTTACCCCACAGTAACAAACAGACAAATCCTATAGATATCTAGCGTTTGAGATGTGCTCAGAGAGAGTATTTGAGGACAGATCCTTCTCAGATTCAAATCACCAATTCAATTGAAGCTGGGAGCAGAACTTGCATATCATAGCCTATTCCGTGACTGAACAGAAAGACTAGGCTTGTGAAAACGCTCCGTCTCAATTTCATTGTGTTTCCCTAAATCTCACCTTCTTTTTCTTCCCATCCAGCTTTCATAGCAGATTCTGAGACATTTTATAGTGTGTGTAGTTATTTACACATTTACGTAATGCAATTATTTCCCTCCTTGGCTGAAGCATGTTTCTGTGGGTAATGTTTTTCTGGTTGTGTGCATTGTGACTGTATTTTAAAATGTGTTGAATGTTTTGCATGACTTTTCTTCTCCACAGCACCTTATGAAGCTTCGCAAATGTGTAAACATTTGGCCAAAGTTGTGTGGTAACTTTTCAGCTCTGCAGTTATGCTGTCTAAATCATCACCATTGCTTAGTGTTCCTCCATGTAACCTCTGTATTACATCACTACCTGTCTGCTTCTTCCCTTGTGGCAGGCCTTTTTGGTCTCTAACACCCAGGCATCTTTATCAGTGCCTTTCTGCTATCTTTACATCTGTTTGCCTAAGTAATATGGACCAGAATCCTATTGCTGATTTACACGTGCAGAAGTGAGATCGTGTAAACTTGGGCAGCAAATTGCCACTCATTAACAAAGTGCTGGCTGTGTTCTTGCATATCTGCTTGCTCCCAGAACTGCAGTCAGCCCCTAGTTAATAAGCAGCAGTTACCTGACTTGTGCCACTTCCTTTGTTTGTTACGTTACATGCTGTCAGGTTGGAATTGATTTAGAGCAACCTGAGAGGGATTTTAAGCTAAGTGGGATATTTAAGGAGTGAGCTTCCATGGCTGAGTGGGGATTCAAACTCAGGCTTCCTGAGACCTAGTTTGTCAGTTATCCACTACACCACACTGGGTATTCCATGACTTGATTCATGCAAGTGTAAATCAGCAACAGGATTCTGGCCACAGAGTATAATGCCTCAATTTGACCCCCTTCTGTGTTCCACATAGTGGTAAATTTGATAAATCTGGTGGTAAATTTAGAAGTCCAAGTTCTTATTGTGGCATCCCCCACCCACCCCAAATAAATAGAGTCCAAAAATAAAATAAAATGCAGGCTCCTGGATTGGTCCATAACAACAAATGTGGAGCAATCCTTTTGCAAAGTTAATAGCTCTAAACTCTCCACTCAGTACCAAACTATTTCCATTACAACGGGTATAACGTGCAACAGTGTATTGTCTTGGGAAAATCCATTTATGTCTTAGCTACTGCATTAAGAATTACATTAACCTTGGGGGGGGAAACGGGAGCTTGAGGGGGTGGCAAATAATGCCACTGCTGCTGTTGATGAGAAGGTTCAAGGGTTTGACCCGGTGAACCCAGGTTCCTCCACACAACTAGTTTCTCTTACACTGTTTTGGTGACAGAATACGTATTAAAAGGGTGAGAGTTAAATAGGAAAAGGAAGGAAAGGAAGATTTAAAAACCACAAGATAAATCTCAAAAAATCCATGTTACATCAATACCTTATTAAGCCCATGACTCCCCAAGATTACACCTTAAAGCAAGATAAAGATGATGTGATTTTTAGGTCAAATCACCCTCTGCCTTTTTTTTCTGAAATTCTAGGAAAACTGATTTTAGTGCCCTTACTAAAGGTGCCACTACAAGATGAGTCTGTGTAATAATTAAACATGTTTATCTGTGACTTTAGGACTGGCTTCGCTAAAATGTAATAGAAGACAAAGAAACCAGGACATATATTTGGTTTATGGGTTACTACAGAGATGGGGAATGCTGCTTTCAAGAGACTACGATTCCCAGAATCCCACAGCCAGAATAGCCACTTCCTAAACCAGCTTTAGCATTCCTGAAGCTGTAGTCTGAACAACCCCTCCCCCCCGCCATGTTTCTCCTTTCTGGATTATAGCAGAAAAAGATTTTTCCTGATAATATCCCCCAAATGGCCTTCCCTCCATCCCACCCGCTGGCAATTTTGGTCCCTTTCCTGAAACATGATGTTGTGATGATGGCATGATGGAAGGAGCATATTCCTCCAGTGGGTGATTGGCTGGGAATAATCTCCTTTCTTCATGTACAACACGACATAATAGGCTTTTTCCTGCATCATTGTAAATGATCCTGTCAGTGGCCCACGGATGGAAGCTCTCTCACTATGCACTGACATGCTAAATCATCATGACTTAGCCGGAGCGACTAGTTTACAGTCTATCATGTCAATATCCAGTGGGCTAAGGGTCTCTTGTAATACGCATTGACACATTACAGACCATAGCGTTCTGTCTAGTCCATAAATTATGAAAGGGCTTACAGGCATCTGTTTTTTTTTTTTTTAAAGAAAGGGTCGGAGGACGTGGGGAGGGGAGAGCAGGCATACAAGACAGGTATGGCTATTAAAATATCAGGATGACACCATGGCAGTTCACTGCCCGGCAGTGTTAAGACTGTGTCTAACCTTGGAATAATTATTGCAGGGGTGGGAAGCCCAGTCAGCCCCAAAGGCCGTATCGGAAATACATCATGAGCCAGAGGGCTGCAGCTTCTGTGCATATTTTAATTGTGTATAATGAATGCAATTTGCATATCATTTCCACGTCGGAAGCCACATTACAGTTGTTGGGAATGATACTGTATACCTGTTCTGTAAATTGTCTTCCTGAAATGCTTACCGTTTAACCCTGAAATCCTACCCACCCCTTTTTTTGTTCAATTTGTTCAATGGGAGATATGGGTGTTTGTTTGTGTTTGTTTGTTTGTGTACCACCCAACTTTGTACTCAGGGCAGTTAACAACAAATATAAACAATACATCCCTCTATACCCAGCAAACAAAAATGGTTTTATTATTGTAATTTAAAAAAATTTAATGGAGTTGTTTTCTCTCATCCCTTGCTTTGGTTTTCTAGCTCTGAGTACTTTGGCTGTCACATTTGTAGCCTTTCTGTAGAGTGATGAGGACTAGAGCCTTATTCAATTATTCAGAAAAACTTCTGGTTTAAGACTGTAGGGTATTGTGCTTCTGGATCTATGATTCAAAGCACCAGGGAATGGCCCAGTCTTGCTGGACAATACGGTGCCTGTGTTGCCAGCAGGAAAAAGGATGCCAGGCTTTACATAGCAAAGCATGAATGTTGACAACACCAATGGCAGCAGTGAAGGTGCTCCTGTGCTCACTACAGGATAATTTCCTGTGCTCACTACTATTCACAAAGTGACACTAAGCAAGGGAAAATCCCAGAAGCTGACTCCTTTTTTCCATCAGCTAACCGCCTCTCACCCAAACCCAAGGCAGACAGACATGAACAAACTAATAAAATTGGTTTGAGAAGATGGAGGTTTACAGTGGATTTGGCAAAGAATAGAGGCCCTTAATGGGATGGAGTCCAGGCGCTGATCTTCTTGGTAATATCTTTAGTTTTGAAAGGGTGCACGACTAGGTTTGGAAATAGACAAGCTATTTTCTAACTAAATAGTTCAGTTAGCCATGCCCAAGACCTGGAGTGGCTGGTGGTGTTCATCACTCTGTGCTACATATTTAGTACCCTCTTTACTGTATTACTAAGAAAGGGCCGTAGTGGCGCTGCGGGTTAAACCGCAGGAGCATCTATGCTGCAAAGTCAGAAGACCAGCAGTCGTAAGATCAAATCCATGCAATGAAGTGAGCTCCCGTCGCTTGTCCCAGCTCCTGCCAACCTAGCAGTTTGAAGGCATGTAAAAATGAGAGTAGATAAATAGGTACCACCTCGGTGGGAAGGTAACGGCATTCTGTGTCTAGTCACGCTGGCCACGTGACCACAGAAACTGTCTTTGGACAAATGCTGGCTCTACGACTTGAAAACAGGGATGAGCACTGCCCCTAGAGTCGGACACAACTGGACTAAATGTCAAGGGGAACCTTTACCTTTATTACTAAGAGACAGAAGGGGAGAAAATAGATGATGTTCAGAAAGGAGAATGAGTTACATTTTATGGTGGGGAAGTGTAAAAATGCACACTATGTATGGAAAATCCCCAGAACATGTGTGCATTGCAGTGTTATCTTGGAATTAATTCACACTTAAGATAAAGAATGTAGCTGTATATCTGCTTTGTTGAGGCTGTTCTCTCTTGCGAGGCGTGTTTGTGCCTTTTGTCTCTTGCAATCTATCAAGAGTGCATTTGAGACTACAAATTCTTCTAAGGGGAAACAAAGCAGATAGCAGCCTTCAGCAGGCTAAAGTCCAGCAAACGTCAAATTCTGAACAAGATTACTTTGTTTCTCTATTTAACATTAAAGCTGATGGCTTTTTGACAGGTTTATAGCTGACAACTTCCATAGCCAGTCATGCAGCACAATTATGTTTGAGCTAATTTGATGAATCAACTTGATGTTCTATAGTCCCAGTTGACTTCAATAGCGTATGTGCTCAATTTTCTGCTGGAGGTCAAAAATAAGCTTTGAAATTTGGCTAATCCCATCACATCCGCAGAACATGTCTGGTGGAATAATCTTTGGACATGCTGTCCTGACTAATGTCAGATCTAAGAAGAGGAAATGTAATTTCATTAGGCTTACCAATCAGGAATTTGAATGGCCATGATAGTTGGGGTCCCTACGTCCAGCAGTTTCTTGGGATGCGCCAAAATACTGTAATACTTATGGAACATGCTTGATAAACTTGGTTTTTATCCTCTTGTTAAAACTCAGGCTGGAGGGAAATATAAGGTTTCCTGAAGCTCTTTGATTCAGATGTAGTTAAGGGTGGCGGGACCCATATGAGATGCTCTTGTTACTGATTGGGCAGGACCGGCCCTGTCATTAGACAGAATATGGAGGTCACCTCTGGTGATAGATGCTGGGGTGTTAGAAGACAGAGCTGTATGTTACATAGCTTGCTCTGTCCCATAGGCTGGAGTGCTGTTTTCTGATGCAATGCGGAATGATGCCAGTGTTTCAGAAATACTCTACTGCCACTTGAGCTGGCTTTTTGTGCATGGCACGAAAATCCCACTGTTCCTCTTAATAAAAGTTTCACAAGTGTTTCCATGATGGAAGAAGTTATTCTAGAATCTAGTTCATGAAACAAGAAAAATTGGAAATAAGTCCTATGAAATTGTCAATGTTATGATGTTACGATGCTTTGAAGTAGTCAGAAAATACTTAATTCATTCTTAAGTGTGCTGTTTGTTCATCTGAGTTTTTTCTCCTTCTTCCTTTGCTTCTCATAGACAACCTCCAGTGCTACTTCCTCCTTCTCCTTCTTTAAATGCACCTTGTGCTACAAAAATCTGTTGGCACTTATGATACCTCTGGTGTTCTGTATTCACACTACCAAATACCAGGTTCTGAAGATTTTCTTCCAACAGGCCAAAATCCTATTGCAAAATACTGTGTATATATATGAAGAATTGCACACGTGCTTTTTGCAAATTAATGACCATTTGTTCCATGCCTACATGCACATCTGAATGAGTAGTTGAGTGCATGACATAGTTATGTCCAAGCAGCTATCAAACAGTTGCAGTGAAGAAGCATACCAGTTTACAGTTTATGATTGCAAGGAGATTCTGGCCATTTAGAGATTTCTCTGTGTTTTTGATTGGGACAGTAAGGCTCAAAATATGCATACAGTCATGCAAGGAAAACATACAAATTTGCTTCACATAACACTCTGCACTTCTGCCTTTACCCAAATTCCTGTAAACTCCATTGGCTTTAACCTAAAGCCGCCTAGAGTGGTCCTGACCCGACCAGATAGGTGGGATATTAAATAAATAAATAAATAAATAAATAAATAAATAAATAAATAAATAAATAAATAAATAAATAAAGTCTTTGATATGCCAGCTTTCTATATGCAGAGATTTAGGAGTTGTAGAGATGTAGCAACTGCCACCCCTGTACTCTGAACTGCTGTTTGAAAAATACCACTTTATAAATTATTATGACTTACCAATGATTTTAGCAGGTGTCTATGATTTTCCAAGTGCAAAGCAAAAATACATTGCTCAATAGATTTGCAAATGTTATTGCGGTGTCTATGATAATAAAGCAAGGAATTAATTGCTTCGGCTGTTGCACGGTTAATCCACCTGCAAGTTTGATTTGCCCTCTGTGCTTTTGAAAGGCACAGTGCATAACTGTAATATATGAAAGCAAAAATCCTATATTCTGAATTCACTCTACAGAAGTTGATATATTTACTTACTTCTTTTCTTTCTACCCAATGTCCCCTCTAAGCTGTGTGTGCGTGTGGGTGCACAGTTCCACATTGGGTGTGCGCAGCCGAGCGAGTGTTTCTGACCATTTGCTTCTGGTTGTGACGGAACCCCCACACAAAAGGGGCAGGGCTCTTGAGCAGCTCTCTGGAAGACCAGAGAGAACATTATTTCTGTCCACCTTTCTTCTAAAACTGAAGCTCATGGCTTATATCTGTTTACAAAAAGATTAAAAACAGGCACAGATACAAACAAAAAAAATGTAACAGTGAAATATTGATAAACCAATTACAATATTAAAAACAGAACTGGACTAAGCAATTTTGAACATCAGTAGATGAAAATTAAAAGCCTTTTTCTTAGCAGCCTGCCTGAATAGAAGGGTCTTTGCTTATAATACCTGTTTTTGACCATGTATCCCAAACCTGCAGTGTCAATCTTTGGGAAAGAGGAAAAAGATCCTAATCCAAATAAGTAATAGATTTGCAGTGTGTGCAGCCCTATAATATATATATATATATATATATATATATTTAAAAGAAACACCACCAAGTGTCCTTAATAATACAGCAATAACAAAAAGCCATCCCCTCTGGGATACTGCAGATGGAAGAAACTGGGAAGATACGAACAATGTGGCGTGTTAAGAAAATTATGCATGACAGGGATTTAACCTTCTGCTAATCCTACATTACTTGTACACTTATGCGATGCTGTAATGCTAAGCATCACTGTGGACACTCTTGTGTCATTTCTCCTCCCTCGCCCTCTACTTACAAGCAGACAGATGGTCCTGCAACGTGCCGCCAAGATCGATATGTTGGTTCATAAATGGCATTCACTGAAACCCTTGATTGGATTAAAATAGTCATTCCCGTATTTTGCTGAACTTTTCCATTTATTTAGAGCAATAATTTCCTGTAAACAGGGCCAGGATAAGAACTAGGCAGAAGTAATGTGGCTTAGTGATATTTAATGGTAGGTGGGACTGCAGCCTCTAAGAAGATGAGTAGAAAGATCATTACAGGGCAACAGAGCTGGGGGAAATTGCTATTTTGAATATAACCCTGAGGAGACCACATCCATTATGGTTGGTGGCCATGCTGGCTGGAGGATTCTGGGAGTTGTAGTGCAAAATAGTAACTATTTCAGGTTCTTTGGGGACCACAGGAGTGAAAGTGTGCACTAGCAAATCTGGGACCAGCCCTGTCACTGGGCAAAGTGAGCAGCTGCCTCGGATACAGGAGAACAGTGGCAAGGTTTTGGAGGGTAGAGTGGCCTATGTCATGTTGCTTCCACATTGTCCCTCCCTCTGGTTAATCAGCTGCTCTAAGGCATAATACAGAGGACAGAGATGGGAGATGCTCTTCTTTTTTTTGGACTGCAATTCCCAGAACCCTAGAACCAGCCATGACTAGTATGGCATTGTGGAAGCTGGAGTCCAAAATGCCCAAGCATTTCCCCATTTCAGGGAATCGTCAACTGCCTGTTCTTTATATGAAGTGTGAGTGGAAAATTCTCCATCCCAGGCAACCAAATGACATGGGCCATCCCTAGTTAGGCTTGTGGGGCACTAGCAGCTGGAAGTTAGAACAGTAGTCTGGAAAAAGGCGCTAGATCTGAAACTATTGTTTGAAAGAAGAAAGAACCCACGTATCTGGCTGATGCCTACATGTTGGTTGGATTGAAGAGTACTGTTAGACCATCTCTGAGCCTTTGGGTTTAATTTCAAGTTTGGCAGATATGGGGTCATGAGTCATGGTCAGGACTGTTCCATCTGCGCTATAAAATACAGGGACGTTCTGCCCCAAGGGAAAAAAAAAAGTGTTCTGGAGCTAATACAAATTATACAAATTAAGCAAATTTACATATGAAACTTACAGTTATATAACTAACCCTTTTTTAAAAAAAAATTGTTTTGATGCAAGCGAGTCATGGCATATTTTCAGATCCCATGAGAATTCAAATGTATTGGAAGGTTAGCAGAAGAGTTAGGATTAGGTTAGTTGTTAGGGTTTAGTGCTCACTGTAATCCCATCCTTAGGTCATAATATGTGGAATGTCAGCTTCCCAGTTAGAAGCAGAGCTTCTTTAAGACACAAAGGATGTTTACGAATTCTATCACAAAGTTGGCGCAGCTCCATAAGTTGCAAATTAACTTGCTTTTTCTTTGGTGATTCGTCATCATTATGGACTTCATCAGCAAATTGCTTAGGCAACGGTTAGAATTGAAAGAATGCCTCTCCAGAGATACGTGGTGTGTGGATAATGTTTTCTCACTATCTAATTGAGAAGTTAGCCTCTCATAGCTTGGTTCCCAGTGCAAGAAGTTTAACTTGCTTCTGATTCTCGTGGAAAGTGCTCAAAGTCTTTGTAGAACATCGAAGTCACAGTATACAAAACCTAGAACTCTTGCTTTTATTACTCCCCCGCAATCCAATCCTCAGAGATTTCATCAGGTAATGTCAGAGGTGGGATTCAGCAGGTTCTCACCTATTCTATAGAACCGCTTCCTAAATGTACTATTGGTTCTTAGAACCGTTTGTTGGCCTGAGATGAATGAAGGAGGAGGGGCCAGGTGACCAGCAATGAACGGGGGGAGGGGGGCACAATTAGCTGCCTCCCTTCCCGCAACACACAGAGCCATCTGAGGTGGGGTATGGGTGAGAGAGATAAAGCACTGGAAAGAGCAGAGGCATCACTGGGGGAAAGGGGGGGAGGATGAGTCCTTGATGTCACTGGAGTAAAGCCCATGGCCTTGAGGCAGAGGGTGTGTGTGATTGACAAGGCATGAGGGCAGGACACAGAGGGAAAAAGTTTTGGGGTGAGACCGCTTCAATCAAACAAACAACCGTCCTCGTTTTACTATGATTTTTTTCAAGTTAAAGGTACCACATAAGACTGTTGCTCTGCCTAGAAACATTAAAATCCCAGAGACTATCCAATGCATGAACCAGTGACAGTCTCACTGATCCACGCAAGCAAGGTATGCAATAGAAAAGTCACTCACACCACAAAGAGATGAAACCTCCAAGCCTCATTTAGAGTAACAAAGAACTCTTCCTCCTGCCCCCAAACTGACAATTTCGGGAGACAAATGGCACACAGAGATGGCCCACTCTGTTAGAAGGAGGAAGACAGCTATCAATATTTTAACACTAGTAAGACTTACTATTCTTGAAGGCCATATATCCAGGGCCAAGAAAGGAAAACACATAAACATATCAATAGATAAGGGGAATTGAAACTCTTCTCTCCAGACATTCAGACACATCTTGACCACAGGTCAACATGGGGGGTGGGTGGGGGCCAGAGGGACTCCGAGGGGGAGGGACCATCATGAGAAGGCAGCATTCTCCAGAAAAGACATACATGAGAGCATACTAATCAAGCATTTGTTGATATTGGCTGTTGTGGGTTTTTCGAGCTCTTTGGCAGTGTTCTGGACTGATTGAAGTGGTGGAGTTGAGGTGGAGTGGCAACAGATTGAAAAGAGACCATACCTTCCAAGCCAGAAGGAAGCGGGGGGGGGGAGAAGAACTCCTCAACAGGTGTGCAAAGGCAGCCTCCAGGTAACAACAAGCAGGGCTATCAGTCATTTCAGGAGCAGGAAAGGGGAGGGAAGCAATTTTTACTGGTGAGCTATAGGGTGAAATAGGAGGTAAAGGGAAGGAGAGATGTGTCAGTTCTCTGTCAAACCTGGTCATAAGCACCCACTGTGAGGTGTGTGTTTGTGTGTGTGTGTTTGGCAGATGCCCACGGTGAGGGTAACAGCAGTGGTATGCCCAAACAGATACACTTATCCAGATATCTTATTCATGTGAGAAGTAGTTGTGATGATAGGCAGTAGGGAGACCACTGTAGAAGAAACTCTCATTGGATCCCACTGTCCTGGGCATTTATTTATTTATTTATTTATTTATTTATTTATTTATTTATTTATTTATTTATTTATTTATTTATTTGCCATTCGGGCATAGAACCTGTTGTTAATTTATTTGAATCCCACCACTGGGTAATGTCATGTTCTAAAAACTATCCTTGCTGTCCTTCTCATCTGCAAAGAACACATCTTTTGTTTTTAAGCCTTAATCAGGATTCCTTAACATCCATCCCTCTACTTTGGCTTCTTAATGCATGTAAGATTCCTTTCCCCCTGCATGTGCTTGAATTGTGTCTCTGTTTTGCTGGCTTTATATATATTTCATTAGTATTGCATTAAAAATGCAGATCGAGGTCCAAATTCCACAAATAGATTTGCTCATTTGTCCTTGGAAAGTAATGAGAATGCCACAAATGTCGCAAAAGGCAGAATTGGCTTCTGTTCCTCCAAAATCCATACAGTAATGCTGAGTTTCCTGTTGGTATATGTAACAGATGCAGCAGTGTGTTTAGATTCTTTCCATACCTTCAAAAATATCCACACTATATAGGCTTGTACAGTAGGTCTGGAGTTTATATCTGTCAAATCTGACTGCACGTGGAAGAAACATGATGCTAAACTATGCAGCTAGCATGGGAACTGTATGAATGTGCAGCCCTGTATTTGAACTCATCAAACGACTCTACCATGGGCCAGTTGTAAAGCATCCATTTGATGTATCCATGCTGTCAATGAGGCCGTTGGGCTACCATGCTGAATGTCAATACAAGATTTCTCACTAAATGACTTGCTTCAGCTTGTTGGAATCATTGTTCATTCACTTGCTTACTGCATACTGCTCAATAACCAAAGCATTGTGAGCGACTCACAAAAAATAGAATTATACCAATAATTTTTTTAAAAAACACGCAAAGTAAAACCTAAAAAAAAATGGGAACAACTGCAGAATATAACTATAATATAACTAAGGCAAAACTGACTCTAGAACAATTCTAATGGCAAGGAGACAGACCATGATGTAGGTGCCAGGGAGGCCACACTGTGGAAGGCATTCCATAAGGGAATTCCCAGCGTTCCAAAGGTCTTCTCTTTTACAGCCACCCGCCTGAACAAAGGCTGCAACCACACCGGCAAGCTGAATTGCTCTGATTTGGCTTTGGTGTGGCTTAATTCACAGCCTGTTTTATGCTTTTGTTCAGATTAGAAGACCTCATGGAGATTGTGGATTGTTTCGGTACCAGTCTCCCTGATGGCCCCTCAACATGATTCAGTTTGATCTGTGCCGCAGCCCTCAGCCCCGCCCCCTTTTGATCCCAATCTCTGCCGATCCTTGGCTCTCCTTTTATGGTTCATTGTAAAACCCACCAGCTGGTGGGTTTTATAACGCCTGTGTTGCATGATGCCGTCAGAAAAGGGACAGTTTTCCAAAGTTCTCCATAATGTATAGAAGACACATACCATGCAAACATAGTAGGCTGCTGTATTTCATTGGAGCTGTGTTTATTCCATACCAGTTTTTTTATCTTCTTTCTTTTTGGTCTGTGCAAAGGTGATCTAATGCTGAGCCCAATAGGTTTTTTTAAAATAAATAAATAAATACTTTCAGGCAACTAGAAAGAACAGTCATGGGGATGGATGTTTCCACTGTCCTAAACATCATTCTCAGCTTAGTACATTACCAGGATACCATCCACAGTCACGCTTCCCCCCATCTTTTTGGGGAGTGACACAACTGATCCCATGGAGAAGTCTGTTCAAATTGTTTCAGCTTAAAAGAAGTAGAAGCCCCCAGTGGCAGAGTAGAAAACTCCATGCTGGGAGCAAAATACAGTAGTGCCCCGCTAGATGGTTACCCCGCTTGACGATGAATCCGCTGTACAATGAGTTTTTTGTGATTGCTATAGTGATCGCAAAATGATGATTCAAAGGTTTTTTTTTCGCTTTATGAGGATCGGTTCCCTGCTTCAGGAACCGATTTTTCGCTTAATGACGATTCAAAACAGCTGATCGGCAGGTCGCAAAATGGCTCCCCACTGTGTTCGGGATGGATTCTTCGCAAGAAAGGGACCACAAAATGGCCGCTGTATGAAGGATTTTCACTGCACAAGCAGGCATTTCCCCCATTGGAACACATTGACCGGTTTTCAGTGCATTTCAATGGTTTTTTATTTTATTTATTTATTGATTTTGCTTGAGGACGATTTCGCTCTACAGCGATTTTGCTGGAACAGATTATCGTCGTCAAGTGGGCACCACTGTACCATACAATCTTATCTTCCCCTTGTTACCCATTTTCGCAGGAAGGCCCGTATACAACACACTGCTGTAGTCTGTCAGGGTGTGGCCAACAGTGGCAAGGCAATTTGTCTCTTGACAGGATCACAGTTGGCATATCACAGTTGGCATACTCGTTAGAATGCTTTCAGTCACTGAGACCACTGGTATCTCCAGTGACAATGCTGGATCGAGGACCAGTATAAACCTGATCCTTAGGACAGAGGTGTCCATTTCTGGGACCTGCATTTTAAAGCAGGAATGGGAAAGTTCTGGCACTGCAGGGGCCAAATTACATGCACACACAAGGACCCATTGGGGTGATACCAACGCCAACTTCCAAAACTTAAAGTGGTAGTGGGCAAAGGTCGCTTCCAGTTTTGGGATGTCCCTTTTAGGAGCAAATCAAGGTGCAAAGAGCAAGTCTCATAATCACCACTTCTGGAGACTTCCAGGATTAATTGCCACAACCCTGGTAATTCTGCACTTCCATACAAAAACCGCGGGATTGTACAGTTCGATTGTGTGGTTCGTTGTGTGGTTCCCATCGGGACTTTTGTGTGGCAGACATGTGGGTGTGTTTCATAAATAGCATGCCCAGTCTTTTCCAAACTAGTTCCACGGCTTCACATTGTATACTATATCTAGTTTTTCGGGAA
Source organism: Pogona vitticeps (assembly GCF_051106095.1). NCBI lineage: Eukaryota > Metazoa > Chordata > Lepidosauria > Squamata > Agamidae > Pogona > Pogona vitticeps. Next base: position 19,206,694 of record NC_135786.1, on the reverse strand, counting down.
ATGAAGAGAGGGATTCCAGATGGATCTGACCTGGGTCCAGAGGCTGCAAAATTTCCTGAGTGGCCAAAATCGTACTGTTTTGAAGTTGAATCTCAACTTTGTTGTCACTGTGGCACAGACGAAATATCACTGTACAGCAGTGGGCAGACCTTGTAATTGACTTTTAGGGTTTGCCCACCTCTGTTAGAGGAAGTGTATGACACCATCTAACTACCATGTTTCCCCAAAAATAAGACAGGGTCTTATATTAATTTTTGCTCAAAATAACACGTTAGGGCTTGTTTTCAGGGGATGTTTTATTTTATAGTCATGTCATCTTCTGGTTGCTGCACAATGGTGGAGGGTTGGGTTTCTATTCACAGGGGCTTATTTTTGGGGTAGGGCTTATATTATGAGCCTCCTGAAAAACCATACTAGGGCTTATTTTCAGGTTAGGTCTTATTTTGGGGGAAACAGGGTAGGCTGATATGGATCTCTGTGTAATCCAGATCAAGTCTCAGATTTTTGACCCTCATCAAACCCATTTAACAGGTTCAGGCAGAAATGCAGAACAACCACTGCTTTAACTGGATCAGACTTGTGTAATGATAACCTCTCAATCACAACTCTGGATCTCCTCTTTCAACCAAAAATCTCCCTTTTTCATTTCCTTTTGTTTTAAACATTCCACCGCATGCTATTTCCTCCAGCAGCACAAAATACAGAACAGCTTTGAAACCTCAAAAGGAAGTTGACTTCTCTTCGACATATCTCGTAGCAACATTTATCCCATTGGGGTGGGTTTGCCATCCTCCAGACATAAAATATCCACAGGTAAATGAGGAAGTGAAAGAAGTATGGTTTGCCAAGTTGCTTTGGAGAGAATGTAGAACAGTTTACAGTATTTATATGCCTGAACAACAAGGAGACACATGGAGTAGATACATAGTACAGTACATCATTTGATTCCATTTTAACAGTCATGGCTCCAGCCTATAGAATCATGGGATTTGTAGTTTGGTGAGCTATTTAGATTTCTTTGCCAATGGGATCTAATACTTTCTCCTTAACTAAAACTTAAGAACTCTCTAGCATGGAATTCTAAGTATCTCACTTAATTGCACATCCAGGAATCTGTATGACAGTAATGTAGTATCAAGCTACTATAACATTTATTTTTATTTATTTTATTCATTACATTTAAACCCTGGCCATCTAGTGCTGGGCACCACTCTGGGCAGCTAACAACATTTAAAAACAAAAACCACAGCTAAAGTTAATAATATTAATATTTTCTTAATAATAAATATTTATAAATACTTATGTATGTATAAATGTTGTTATTAAGAAAATATTACTACTATTATTAATTATTATTGTTAATATTTCATTCTCACAGGTGAGAACGTAATATATGAATGTATGTATGTGTGTGTGTGTATATATATATATATATACAGTGTATATATATATATATACAGTGTATGTATATATATATACAGTGTATGTATGTATGTATGTATATATATATGTATGTGTATATATATATATATATATATATATATATATATATATACACACACACACACAGTGTATATATATATATACTGTGTGTGTGTGTGTGTGTGTGTGTGTGTGTATATATATATATATATATATATATATATATATATATATATATATATATATATATATATATATATATATATATATATATATATATATATATATACATATAAATTTCCAGCTTTTTGAAATAACGAGAGTTTGGGTGCATGTTTTTTGCCATTTAGAACTTTTTCCATGAGAAATTCACAGAAGTGTTTTTTTGCACACACAAAAAAACCTTGCCTTTTGCACAAAATCTTTTATTTTCATGGAAACAGTTTTTTATGCAATTTGGAGATATGCATAGATTAGAATTTCCTAACACTAAATTCTACAGAATTTCCAGAAATACCAATTTGTTTCTTTATTGATGTAGCGTCTCCTATTCCCAAGTGAATTGTATTTAAATAACCCTTGTTTTCATGGTCTAGGGTGATCAGTATGAATAACATGTTCATGGCCTTTCTTATATTCACTTCTTACATCTTCATTGTTTTCACAGAAATGAAGTTGATGGGATGTTTTTTAAACAAGAGTCCCCCTCCCCACCTCATCCTCTTGCAGCCAGGCTGTGCCATGACATTTTTTAAAAAGAAAATACCCTATTTAAAAAAAAAATCCCTGCTCCAGCAAAGTAATGGATGGCTGTGCATTTAATACAACACAAAACAAAAATAGACAATGCTGTTCTTCCTCCAGCAGATTTCCCAGCTTAACCCTTCAGGCTATGGGAATTGTGTATAAACTAATTTTCTAATAGTGAATGGTGTTCAGTGAACGGAGCTGCTTGATCAACAAGAAACAACCCTGGCCCTCTGATAACATGCAGACTTCTGAAACTACAAGTTCATAATACTAATAGCATTAGAATGCTAAAATGACAGAAATGGAGGAATGGTCACAAGGACCAGAGCTTGGAAAGGTTATGAGGCTTTTTTGGACTACAGCTGCTGTGCAGCCCTGTTTTTGGTACATATGACTGGGGAGGTTTTCCAGGCCTTTTGCTGCTGTTCTGACTGGTGGAAAGCTCATTGCTCTCCCATAGGGAGTTTTATTTCTCCCAGGCCCTGTTATGCTGCTGCTGCTAAAACATAGGCAGTTAAGAAGACTCGTGAGTTGCGAAGCAGGTGCTCCACTACTTGCCATGCTCTAGATCAGTGGTTCTTAACCTTGGGTTACTCGGGTGTTTTTGAACTGCAACTCCCAGAAACCCTGGCCAGCACAGCTGGTGGTAAAGGCTTCTGGGAGTTGCAGTCCAAAAACACCTGAATAACCCAAGGTTAAGAACCACTGCTCTAGATTGCATGATGAGTTTAAGAACATCAACAACTCACTGTTCTCCTTGCTGCTGGTTTTTGGTGTGCCAGTGTTGCACAAATACAGCACACTTACAATTACTTTTGTTCTCAATCAGTAAGCCTGATGCCACATGAGAATGCATGATGACGAGATCCAAAGATTTATTGTTATATTGTTTTATAGAAATCAAACTATTCTATTGGCACTCACCCTGGGATTTGATTCCCTTCCTGGAGATATGGGGAACAATAGCAGTTTGTTGAGACTTCAGATGATGCCCTGAAACATGACAATCCTAATCCAAATCATAGACATGCCAAATATCCTTTTTTTTTCTCAGTCCATTAATTCCTGCACATGTTCCTTCCAATGGTTTCTTCATGTTATCACTGATTCGTCATCCTTGTGGCATCACTGTAGAATCATATCAAGCAATGAGCATTGATATTTTGCCACATATAGGTGGAAGCACAAGGCAGAGCACACACATCCTAGAGTAAAACTTAAATGAGATGCCAGCGTCCGTACATACCGGTAGTTTTACAGTCCCACGAAGAGTGGAGCTTGAAAATAATATTTAATATTTGAGTATTATGACATTTTTACTTTGTACACTTTGCAACTATGCAGTTTATATACCAAGCATGTATCTACTATAGCAGTTTAAAACAGACTAAGCTACAAAGCTAAGAAGTTCTGGGTTCAAATTTTATTTCACCAGTGCTGGGCAGTCACTCTGTGACCTTACTTCAGTGGTAGGGAATAGGTGTTTTTGATTTCAGTTCCCTGAAGCTCCAGCTAGTAAGGTGAGTGGGAAGATATGATGGAAACTGTGGTCCCAGACATCTGGAGGGCCAAGGATTCCTACTGAGGAACTATTGTTTCTCAGTCCTCGTCTCCAATCTGACCTACTTGTTCACTTACAGATTGAAAATCTGGGTATACAGAAGAACACAAGTAACACTCCATGGGGCTGTGTTAAGGATTACATAGCTAATGTTTGTGTAATATTTTAAAATGCTTTATGAGTGATAAGTTGAATCTTGCCCTCTTGTCAACATCTTCAGCCTATTCAGGTGATATTATTTGTTTGTTATTTATGGGAGTCTTTTTTCATGGCTCATGGGCCTATGCTGTGAGTGAGGGGAGCTAGGCATTATGTAACCTTGTGTATGTATCTTGGGCTTGGTTGGATGGGTGTTTGTCACATGTGCAGGAGCAGTGAAAACAAAATGTCTGCTTTGATTCCAGTCAAAGTTGTCAAAGCAAATTAAGCAAAGTCAAGGTTGTCAACTTGAATTAAATGAAGATGCCAACGTGAAGTCTTTGAAGTTGAAGTTCTCAAAGGATGAAAAGGTGAATTTGAGCATTTGGCAAAGGAAAAGCTTCTGAGAATTTGATCTGCTATTCATTCCGGCTCTGTGTACTTATTCCAGGTTGGTCCAAGTTGGCGACTTTTTCTCTGAAGGAAAGTCAAAGTTGCTGTTCCCCACTGCTGTGGGCCAATTAATGAATGGCCCAGTGAGTTAGACACTGGTTGGTGTGTGGAGTTTTTCACTGATGCAGCGTGGTCTCGAAGCCTTGATGATGAATACAGAGGCACGGCTGGTTGTGATTTCTTTATAAATCTGTGAAGAGGAGAAAATTCTTCTCCTGTGGAGGAGAAGTTAATGGCGGAAGACATGCTATGGGACAGCTTTTGATTCTGGCAGTAAAGTCAGTTAATGTTAATAGCTGTGTTTAATTTGGCAGACAAGACACACACAGGCCAATCCTGTGCATGTTGACTTGAAAATAAACTCCATCAACTTCAATGGGTGTATTTCCAAGTCATAAATAATGCTCAGTCAAGGTACTAAAACAGGTGTAACTTATCAATGTAGTAAATGCCACAGAATAAGTCACACATCATTTTTAATAAGAACATGTGTGTGTGATATGCTTGGACTAAGGTGGGACTAAACTTTAGGACTGGACTGAAAATGGTTGAGACTAGTGTTGAAAAGCATTCTTCAATTTTTATAGCTAGGTTTCTTGTGATATATTTTAAATACCTTAGATCAGGGCTCTCTAAATTATGGCCCATGGGCCACATCCTGCCCACCTTGCCATTTTATCAGGCCCATTCCCTTCACCCTGTGTGCAGGGGGTGGGGTGGGTGGCATGCATGTGTCCATGTGTGCATGCAAATGGGGGTGGGCAGGGGGTGCGTGTATGCATGCAGGGACAGGCAGTGGGTGCATGCATTTGTCTGCATGTGTGGGTCGGGGAGGTGCGGACATGTGTGTGCACACACCCAAACACATTCTCTCTCTCTCTCTCTCTCTCTCTCTCTCTCTCTCTCTCTCTCTCTCTCTCTCTCTTTCTCTCTCTCTCTCCTTTGGCCCTCTACGATGTTGAAAGTATCTGGTGTGGCCCTCAGGGTCAAAAATTTGTAGACCCCTGCCTTAGATGTACACGTAAAAATGGTATGCAGGTGAAGATGTATGAAATGGTCTGATTTCATATTTTGATTTCTCACAAATTAGATATATTTGTATTTTCTGAGGCTGTCTATTCTTCTAGACCAGTATTATCTCCTATTATTAGGAATGCACATTGATATCATCAGCTAACTATTCTTACTTTGAGATGTCAGAGAATAGTGTGGAACCTTTGTATTCAAATCTTGAACTCTACTAATGGTTCCATCCCATTAACACTGTTGTAATCTGCACAGGTGAGAGCTTTGCTAGAAGGCCAGGGATTCAGTCTTTGCAGGGGGAGGATAAGACTTGGCTATGTGTTGAAAGACACCAATGAAGTTCAAGTACGCCCAGACACTACTGGACAACTGTGGAAAGCTCTCACTTAAAACATTTTAGTCCCATTGACTCTAGTGGCTTTTAGGCATGCCTCACTTTCTCCAGATTGTGTCCCATGTCTTCATTTATCATCCCTTCTTGCACTAACTGAATCTATACTATTTTTAAAGAGATGCACTGCCTGCCAAACCACATCATATATCTTCATGTTCTATAGCCATGGATATGTATATTTTTTTTCCTTGGGAAGCTTTCCATGATCTGTCAGATCATTCTTCTCTTGCTGTATAGCCCAGTTTGGCTCCACTTTTAGACAGTTCCTGAATGTATAAACAAATTCCCGCACTATCAGCACCAAAGCCACAGTTCCAGTTCTCCTAAAACACCATAGATCTATCCAATAATCTAGTCAGAGAAGATATGAATACAGACTTTTTGTCTATGAATACAGACTTTTTGCCTTGATGGCATTCCTAAATTATTGCTAAGCCTGGAAAAGAGTCTCAACTTTTACAGTCCATGGTAGTGTGTACAGCCATACCTAGATCTGGACTTTTTGAGGTCACAGGTCCTCAAGACACTGATTCAAGAAGAAGCATTTGAAACCTGAAGTACAGCAAGTAAAAGGGAATAAATAGCACTGTGTTGAGCAGATAAAAAGTCACAAAGACACATTCTTATTATTCTTACCAGGATTGTCCAGTTAAGAGGCTGCATACTGTGTGGCAATGCCAGGAGCTGATGTTGCCACCTTATTTATTTATTTTATTTATTTATTTATTTACAATATTTTTTAGCCGCACCATTGCCAGTGGCTTCTTTCTATAGTTGCTAGCTCAGCATTTACCGTTCCTTGACATTTTAAGATACCTGAGTCGTAGAGGGAGGGATTCTTGTTGATTTCACAGGAGGCAGTCTGTTGTGTAACAGTTACAAAATAATATCTGGTGAAACAGATAACATGGATTTCCTGGATTAAATAAAATAAATAAATTCTAAATAAATATTATGGCTTGTGGCTCATTGTGGAACATAAAGGCAATAGTGTTTTGTTTCCATCTCTCAATTTTTACTTATGACGGCCCTTTTCAGGTTTTCCAGGTGGAGAATTCTCAGAAGTAGTTTAACATTCCCTTCTTCTGAGAATTCTCAGCTGGCACAAAGCCATACCAGGTGGGTCTTTTCCTGGGAGGCACAGTGGAGAATCAAACTCTCAAACGGTGGCTTCACAGCCAGATACTTGAAGCTGTTGTGTTTAGGCAGTAGATTGCTCACGTGTATATACAACGTAGAGGGATGTGGTGGCACTGTGGGTTAAACCAGTGGTTCTTAACCTTTTTGAAAGAAACGCCCCCTTGACGCCCCCCCCTCGACAAGGTGATGATATCTTATTAATATTAATTAATTAATCAATCAATTAATCAATTAATTAATTAGTTAATTAATTAATTACACTTAAATCCAATGACCCCTGGAAAAAAAAAATCAATTCCAAGAAAATGAAATGCCCCCAAAAAGTAACATTTAATGATTTAGTTGCAAGCCAATTTTAAGACGCAAAAAAAAATATAAAAAGGGCATAAAAACAAACCGCAATGCAGGAACTAAAAATTTCAAGACAAAAACTCTGAAAATAAATTAAGGTTGGAGGAAAATATATATTCATGCACACTGTAAAAAGGCTGCAGTCATCTTCACAGGTTTGGCTTGCTCCAGCGCCCCCCTACCGCCCCCTTCTGCTCCAGCGCCCCCACGCCACCCCTTTTCGTTCTACTGCCCCCCGAAAAATGAAATCGCCCCCTGGGGGGCATTATCGCCCACGTTAAGAACCACTGGGTTAAACCGCAGAAGTCTCTGTGCTGAAAGGTCAGAAGGCCAGTAGTCGTAAGATCGAATCTACACACCGGAGTGAGATCTCATCGTTTGTCCCATCTCCTGCCAACCTAGCAGTTTGAAAGCATGTAGATGCGAGTAGATAAATAGGTACCACCTCAGTGGGAAGGTAATGGCGTTCCGTGTCTAGTCGCGCTGGCCACATGACCATGGAAACTGTCTGTGGACAAACGCTGGCTCTACAGCTTGGAGACCGGGATGAGCACTGCACCCTAGAGTGGGACACGACTGGACTAAATGTCAAGGGAAACTTTTACCTTTACCTATATGTAACATACACACAGACACTTTTGAACCTTAGCCCCAGTTGGGAACATGGAGAAAATGGGAGCATTAAAATTACCACACGCAGTAAAATCATACTTCACCTCCCAGTGCTATTTGCCCTGAGATTTATCTCCTTGCCTGAAGACGCAAGGGAGAATGGGATGTCTGGTGTGCCTTGGAATGTGGTGACCCTTTTCTTTTCTAGAGTAGGAGGCTTTGACAAATTTCAAGTTTGCTAGAAGCTCAGACTTGATGGTTTTCAGTCTGAGCTGCTGAGTACATGATAATGGAGAATTGAAACTTAAGATATGCCCATGTGTTCCTCTTTACAGAGGATGGTCCTCTAATTGTAGGGTTGTCCAACCTAAGGATAGAGAACCACAAGGAAGAAGAAGAAAGACCTTAAAATTGCTCATTTCAATTAATACCTGGAAATTAGGCTGAACAGGCGTACAGGTCACCATCTTTCCTCGCTATGGCGAGAAGGACTGTATTTCTAATGAAATTATTTCTAATTTTGTATCATTGCATTTTGCTCGTGCAAATATGGATTTGGTTCTGTTTTCTTTTGGGGTGTGTGCATTTCCTCTTTATTGGGTGAGTGGCCACCCTGCCCAAGTATCATTGTCATAAGGGGGAGAAATACAAGGGAAATGAGCTGTGTGAAGACTGTGTGACAAACCTCTCTCCATGTTATTGCAGAAAGTGTTTTTCTCACGAAGTGAAATCTCCACATAAATGTCTGTTTCAAGGACTTACCATCTCAGTGCAACGTTCTCTCTATTCCCAGTAGATACCAAGAGGATGCTTCAAGCTGGCTTCTTTTTTTGCATGTTATCGTTTGATTGAAATATATAGTACATTGTAAGGTCGTACACAAATGACTCTTTGAAAATTCAAGCTCAAGTGAAGCAGGCTTTCTCTGCTGAAGTTAAATAGGTCAACAGTTTACCTAGCCTGTCTGTTAATATGCTTGCTATACAAGCTAATGAGATCTTCAGAACAATCCATGTACCTAAGACTGTCAAGGTGAGCATGTTATCTTTATTACTATTTTTAATGAACAAATTTCAGATTTCTTTTTTTTTTTTTTTTTGCTCTGCCTTTTCCAAATCATGTATTCCTAAAATGTTTTATTGTTGGATTGCTATTTGCAGTTGCGCTTTGAATATAATCAGCTACAGTGCTGAGCCTGAAACCCATAATTTCTTCCGAGAGTGGCTTGGAAGCAAATGAAACAGAGTAGGTACCATAGGATGGAATAACAAGCACTGGCGCGTCCCTCTTTCTCTTCCTATATGAAGTAATCGTCTGTGTGTTTACTTGGAAGTAAATTCTACTGAGCCCCCCTCTGGTTGCTTCTAACAATAACTGTGCAACGGTTGTAGGTTTAGTCTCAACTTCCACAGCTAACCATGTCTGGAAAAATGTCCACTGCTAAACACCTATCAATTGAAAAATCATTTTTTAAAAATAAGACCATTATGAGAATCAAAGCAATTAACACGTTTTGGCATGTTTTGGCACCTGTGGCAAGCAGCACTGGTCCCCCAGTCACTGGTGACTTACACATTTCCCATGGGAAGAGATGCTAAATATCTTCTTTGGATATGACAACAAAGTATGGACAGAGATCACCAATAATGCTTCATGTTTTCCCCCATTGTTCACAACAGAAAAACCACAAATTTGGCATTTCCCACCTTGGGGGTATTCATAATTCATAAACAGTTGAGGCAGAACCTTATGTATCTCTGTCTGCTATTATTATGGCGGCACAGGTGTATGTACTGATGGGTGTCAATGAGTGTAAGAATTAGTAGCTTTGTTGTTAAGTACAATGGGATGATATGAATTACACCAGATGGTTAGTATTATTTGAAGCCAAAGCAGGAGTAAGGCATATTTATAAGAATATTATGTAATCAGGACAAATTAAAGAACTAAATCCAACTAAATAGAAGTATTTAACTTGCCCATTCAGTTCAGTGAGATTGAAAAAATGAATGGTTACTCACGTCTAATGGCTAATACTAACATTTAATTACTTTATTTTTAATGGAAGAGTTGCTGAGTAAGACGCTGTGTATTGCATCATTGTATAGCATTGCAAACCAAGTCAGAATGTGAAGAAAAAAAGTTATATTACCGCAAAATAGTTACTGAGAAGAACTTACTTAATGACACAGACTTCTCCCCATTCCGTGCAAAGTCATTTAGGAAATAATTCAGAGCTTTCCTACAGGGACAAATGTTGGTGTCCTCAAGAATAAATTCCATGCTTTGTGTTCAACGCAGAGATTCGCGAGAAAACCAATCTTTTGGGGCCTTCAGAAAAAGCTTAAGGCCTTAAGTGCCAGTGTGTTTAAAGGAACACCAAGGGCGGGTGCTTTGCGGCTGGCTTCTAGGGATCTACGTAGCCACATAAGTGAAGCCAGGTTCTTGGAGAATTCTTGAGACCAGCTCTATTTCTGTGGGAATGAGCCAGAGGAGGATAAAGCCAAGGAAAATATTCTGGCATAAAGTCTTGGTGGTCTAGTGATAGTATGTATATCACTTTTTTTAAACAGCTTTATCGTGTGTGTACATTTAGCTCTAAAATGCTTGGGTCTGACTTGAAGAATTGTGCCAAACGGTTGACTTGCTTGGACAGGAGTCTTTCAAACGTCTGGCTCCTCGTAACACTTAACAAAAACAAAGTTTGAGCTTTTTAAGGAGAGAGAGAGAAAATGCCAGGTGAAGATTTCCTGAGGCTTTATAATCAAGTTAGCTACCAGTTTATCTTTCCCTTGATTTCTCTTCAACCACTTGGAGTGATTTTCAGAGATCGGCACCTTCAAAAATTGTGATTATGTTTGCTCTTTTTTACCTTTCATAGAGACAGAAATCTCTGTTTCAGCCTTGACATTTGTGGTTTTGTGTCCACATCTTTTTGGAATACCAGCCAAGGAGAGAAACATTATTTATTTTACAACTCTGCACTCAAAGTTGCAAGCACAACTCCATTTTAATGAGGGGGATTTGCAGAAGGACACTGGTCATGCAGTTGCATCCCTTCTCTTAATTTTAGTTGAGTGTTATAGGAGAGGGTTATATTCATTTTGTTACAAACATGCACTATATAAATATTATGTATGACTCTTGTCAGTCCAGAACATCTTCTGTTTTCAGCATTTTCTTTTCAAGCAGCACACTTGACAAAAATGAAACAAATCCTACAGCATACTCTGAAAATACCATACCATGATGAACATACTAGTCTCATCTGACTTCAGAAATTAAGCAGAGTCAGACTTTGTGAGTATTTGGTTGGAAGACCACCAGCTAAGGTAATACCAGAGATCTCCAAGTAATACTTGGAAAGAATCCTGCCTGAACTCTTATGGAGCTGTTCTCCATCAGAGTTGACAATACTGAGCTCAGGATGAGACAGTTTCCTGTGTTCTAATTTCCCTTTTGAATCATCTATACATTTTGAAGATTTTTGGTATCCTTTTAGTTCTCTAGATTTTCTATGGCTTTACATTTCTTTAAAAAAACAACAACAATAATAAAAAACCCAGAGTTGAAGGGAATTTTATAGGCTATTGCCCAACCTTTCTTATTGCAGAACTGATGTCATCCGAAAATCTGTCAGTCCACTCATTGATTGAAGACCTCAATAGAGGGAATATGACCTCTCTAAATAGTTGGTTACATTTCTGAATTCTCTTATCATCAGGAGATTTATCTTAATCATGGCATCATAGAATTATAGAGCTGGAAGGACCTTACGGGACATCAAGTCCAACCCCCTACTGCAGCATGAAATCCATTGCTAAAACATCTCTGATAGATGGCCATCCAACCTTTGTTTGAAAACCTCCCATAAAGGGGAGTCCACCACTTCTTGAGATATATTCAACAAAAATCTACTATCCTACAATTTAAACCAATTAGATTTATTCTTGCCCTCTAGACCTAGAGAGCAGCAGAAAATAAAGCTTTGTCCTGTACTGTGTGACAGTTTTTTCAGACATTCAAACAGAGCTATCATGCACTAGTTGTCTCTTTTTTTACTGTCATAGTCATAAGTCTTATTTGTCCATAGTGCTGTACAAACCGATCAGCTGTGATGTGTTTTTGTTTCTCAGCATACAATTTGTCATCATATCCAGCATCATGTTTTGAGAGCAGTGACAGAAATCACTACCAGAGGTGAATGAGACTAATTAGACCGCTATTGAAAAAGCTCAGCCTATCTGAGAGTGGAACCAGTGTGGTATAGTGGATAGAGTGATGGACTTGGACTCTGGAGACCTGGGTTCAAATCCCTGCTTGGCCATGGAAACCCACAGCGGAGGGAGTGGCGAAACCACTCCTTAAGTATCTACATACCTTTAAAAACCTAGTAGGATTGCTGCAAGTTGGATGTGATATCAGATGACATACATCTCAGAGAGGGAGCTGCTTAAAACACAGTTGGATGAGGATTTGAGATTCAAGCTGTTTTAGACAGAATTCCCTGCCTATGAAGTTTGCAATTTGCAAACAAGTTTGCACTAAGTTTGCAACTGGAGAACAATATTCCATTTAGCCTAGAGCAGTGGTTCCCACCTTTGGGTCCCCAGATGCTCTTCGACTAAAACTTCCAGAAGGCTTTACCACTAGTTGTGCTGACCAGGATTTCTGGGAGCTGTAGTCCAAGAACATCTGGGGGGCCAAGGTTAGGAACCACTGGCCTAGAGGAAGTTTGTGCAGGCAATCTCTGTGACACTTAATCAGCTGGTATTGAATCAGCTCAAGCTGATTCAACTTCTGTTGCTCTTCCTGGAGAAAGGCGGTCTGTCTACTTCTACATATGTCCTACTAATATTTTGAACGGACAACTGCAGTGTACCCTGCTTGAGAGTACTGTTGAAGATTGTCCAGAAATTGCACCTGTAGCAAAACAGCTGGCTTAAGTGCAAGGGAGCATGTCTTACTTGTTCTGAAGAAACTAGATTGGTTGCCAATCTGTTCATTTTGCTTTTCGACCCAAATGCTGGCCTTAAAATCCTAAATACCTAAATAGCTTGAGAGCATGGTACCTGAGGAACTATGTGAGCCTGCATAGACCTTTCTGATATGCAAGAATCAAATTAGACGGTTTGTTTAGGACATATTTAGAGATGAGGGTATTCGGCCCCTGGGGCCAGACCATCCACTCATGCGTCTGGTGACAGCGGCAGCCTCACTCATCCTTCCAGTCGCTCCCGGAGCGCTGCTCTCTTCCCACTCAGCTAGCCACTCCAGCCAGGGGGGAGAGGGAGGACGAGTCTCCCTGCACAGCTGCCGAGTGGCCGGCTGAGCAGGAAGAGAGCGGGGCTCTGGGAGTGATTGGAAGGTTGAGCCAGGCTGCCACCGCTGGACGCATGAGTGGATCATATGGCCCCAGGGGCTGGACCTTAGTTAAGTCCAGCTACGCAGGGATATTCATATTTCTATACAAATACGAATACCTCCATCTCCAGGCATATTAAAAGCCGCGTTCCTTGAGGTAGTGAAAGGCATCTTTCAAAGCATGTGCTTTTTCCTTACCTCTGAATCTTTAATTTGCCATGATTTGTTTTTGTGTTTGGTCGTTGAAAGGTAAATATGGACTTATTCTGAAATCTGATTTTGGAGGTACATGTCTGTGAGGAAATTGCACTGTGGGAGGGAAAATTTGCTAATGACAGAGAATGTGCAGTTCCCTTAACAGCTTGACCTTCAGATAATTTTCAGAGGCCTGGTTCTACTCTCCACTCTTTGTAAAGAGAAACCAGAATCTTTTCCATCACCATGTCTCCTTTGCAGGAAGCCCTTCCTCTATCCATTTACCAGGCCTCATCCTTGATGAGTTTTAGAAAGAGGCAAAAACTAGTCTAAGCTTTTAATAAAACGCAACACTGTTGCTATTTAAATTCTGCCATAATCTATTGTCACTTTTAATTATTATCACAGCTACTTATTTATTACTTATCAGTTATATTTCTATCTTTCTTTTCTGCTAGTGAGCAAGATGTGTGGCCTTTCCCCTGTTTATCCACACAGAAACTTCGTATAGTTTCACATTTCACAAGCAAGCGATAGGATGGTGGGGTGGGCAGACACAGAATAATTAGTAAATCCTTTGTTTGGCATTTGGGATGGAAAATTCCAAACATTCTTACAAGGGATGATGATTGAGACCACACTTTCCAGCTGATTTGTCAACCTTGGTCCAGATACACTTCATACATGCGTATTCATCACGGACATCTGCCATGAATTTTTGGGACAGTTTTTTCTGCACTATCCATAAACGAGTGACACACAGCCTGAGGAAGTGGGATTTTGCCCATGAAAGCTTGCAATTTTTTTCCTTTTAGTGGTTCAATAAAGGTATCACCTAACTCTTGCATTGGCAAAGTAGGTTACGCTGAGAGACAACCATTAACCCAGGTCAGCTTCATGGTTAAGTAAGAATTTGACGCCAGGTTTTCGATCTTTAGTCCAGCACTCTAACCACTGTACTAAAGTGGATAAATATTCCTAACCATCTCCTGAATCAACATAATAAGGTAGGGGAGTAATATTTTTAAATAAAATAAGTTGTGTTACCTAAAAATGTGAAGAAGGGTTGAAAAAAACACATCACAAAAACAGGAGGTATTTTTCAACACATGAAAAATGTCTTATATAAAACAAGTTTTAGTCCTAGTTAAGAACCACATATACGAAAAGAAAAAGGGTGTGATCCATTCCATTATTATACTAAACACAACAACCTCTTTAGATTCTGAACCAAGAGGACATTCATCTTAAAAATAGAAACATATTCAGGACCTACAGTACAGTATTTCTCTCAATGGTCTTTTAGTTCACATAATTTTGAACAGTAGTGTACAGTATACAATGAGTATGTGCAAAATATACTACTATGAAATGCTACAGTGCAGCTGACATTCCTGCTGAAGGACAGAGGGGTTACTAGTCACTCTTAAATGTATGAACACAATGTAGTAAACCTTTGACTCCAGAGGGGACTTTCACCTTTCTTCTCCCTCCGCATAAACAATGTGGTTTCGCCTATTAGTATTTGAGTAAACTTGTTACCCTTCTCATGGCTATTTCTGAAGGGAGGTTGATGCAAAGCATTCTGGATCTTAATGGCACCATTCATCAAGATAGTAATGTTTGAGCTTAACATGAATAGCTTTCCCACATAGTAATAATTAATACAATGCATTTAATTCCATGGCAGATCTTTGTTGACGGAAGAAAAAAAAATGGAGGAGGTAGCTGTACCCATTTGTACTAGGGTGATCATAGACTTTGGGGATTAAATAGTGCGGAGAAATGCAAGCACATACTGTGTCTCTCCACCCCTCTTTTCTTTTGCAAGGTTATACTTTCCCAGCTTTCAGTGCCCCATCAATCTATTCACCCAGATCCACAAATTTTAGGACCAGTTAATAACTCAGTTGAAAGCAGTGCTGAGTAAGAATAGCTAAAATGAATCAGATGAATCATTGTGGCTAATTAGTTGCTTTTGGGTAGCCCACAAAGCAGGGTGAAAGTGTCAGCTCCTCTTCTTACCATTCTTCCCAGAAACTGATATACAGAGCCATATCACCACTGATCCTGGAAGACGTATGTAATCGTCATGGCTAATAGTCATTAATAGCTCCATCTTCTGTGATTTAGTTTAATACGGAGGTGGCCACAAATCGTTTCAGCCTGTATGAATTTGGATGAAACTGTCCGAATTGGTTTGTGACCATTTCTAGTTTGATTCCTACATGGTAAATTTCACAGTTTAGATATGTAGTTCATGGAACGAGTTCTTTTATCTGCCCAGATTCTTCCATTATTCAACTTCAGAGGATGATCCCTGCTTCGGCTATTATTAGATTTGTAATCTGCATGATAATCTCCTGGCCTTGAGCAAGGAATATAGGAATATAGGCTGTTGCCTTATGCTGGGCCAGACCCCTGTTCCATCTGCCCCACTGAGTTGGGGTGAGCTCCAAAAATATCCAGTGGGATTCTTCCTTAATGCTACCAAAGGATGCTGGGACCTAAACCAACTGCCTTTGGTTGTGTGTGTAGCAATGATTCATAACTTGCAATCCTCTTTCTTTTTGGAACAAAGGTATTATAGAACAGGCGATCTCTGTGTGTTTGCAGATGTTTGTGCGAAAGGACGGATGGGACTGAGTGCAGCAGACATTCTACATACCTTCTTTTTAGTGTCAAAGAATTCCAAAAATGGGAACCATCGCCTCTTAGTCCCCCTTGAAATTACAAAACAGCCCTTTTTTTGCATTTTTTTCCATGTTAAGGAGCACCCATATTTTATCAGGCTACCCATCTAATTGCTGTCCGATTGCAGCTCATGGTACCCCTAGCTAATGTAGGGAAAGGTGAAGAACAGAGGTGCTTGCAATCTAAAAGTATGTAGAAGGCCACAGGTTGCCCATACTTTAATCAGTGATGCTTGGGAGAATTGTCATGTCTGTTGTGCTGGTTACTGCTAACAAAAGGCCTGTGGATTATAACCATGTCACTGCTGTTGCTATGTGCTGTTAAGTCACTGAAAACCTATGTCAACCCTATGAATGAGCAATCTCCAAAACATTCTGTCTTCAACAGCTCTGTTCAGCTTCTGCAGACTCAAGTCTGTGGTTACTTTAGGGAGTAAGTCTATCTTACATTTGGTCTTTCTCTTTTCCTGCTGCCTTCCACGTTTCCCAGCCTTATTGTCTTTTCATGTCTTCTTATGATGTGCCCAAAGTAGGATAGCCTCAGCTTCAACATTTTTGCCTCCAGGCTTGATTTGATCTAGGACCCACTTTGACTTTTTGGCAGTCCAAGGTATTTGCAAATCTATCCTCTTGGACCACATTTCAAACAAATCAACGTTTTTGTTGTTAGCTTTCTTAATGGTCCAGCTTTCACGTGGTGATTGGAAATACAAGAGTGTGGATAATCTTGGCATTTGGTCTCCAGTGACACATCCTTACACTCAATTATCTTTTCTAATTCCTTCATGGCTGCCCTTCCTAGTCTCAGCCGTCTTCTGATTTCCTGCCTGCTGTCTTCATTTGGATTCATGATTGAATGAAGGTATAATGTTGTTTGTTGTCAACATTCAAGTTGTGTAGTTTTTCTATAGATGTCTACATTGATGTATACGTTACCCCCCAAAAAGGGAGAAGATTTGTGAAAAGCTGTGCCTGCACTGTCCAGAGGCTAATGGTTGGTGGTCACTTTTAGAAACTCTGGTCTTCTTTCATATGGCTCTTTAAAGGTCACCCTTTCAAACAGCAACCTTGAAACAGAAGACTCCAGAATGATAGTCTTCCAAATAGAGGGCTGTCCTCTGTCAAGCAAGACACATTATCACTTTGCATAAATCTCTTGTAAACAGCATGTCAGTGTGGTCAGAGAGCTAGCCTATAGCTTGGCCAGAGTCCATCCTATCTTGGAGGATTTCACGCTATGTGGACTGAAAACACTTTCAGGCAAGTGATTTTGCCCTTTCAAAATTAACATTTGCAAGGTCAAAGTCGTGGTGACGTCTTGGAGACCTCTTCCCCCCCCCCCCCACCTTCCCCACCAGATATTTGTTCTGTCCCAAGTCTGTTCAGTGTCCAGAATTCTGTCTTTGAAATGCAGCGTTCTCACAAGTCCCCTGAGCCTCATTCTGGAACTTAGTTCATATGCTGTACCTTGGCAGCGCCTGTGGACAGCAGTAAGACTATGCTAAACAAGCACACGCTGAAGAAGCTGACTAGAAGTGACATGAGCCAAGTGTTGCAGAGTTTAAAGCTTTAAACAAGAATGGAGAAGAACCTTTTTATCCCTGGAGAGAGCTCAGAGTTATGAATTCCTTGCTGAAAAAATTCATGGACAACAGGAGGAAAAAGTAGAGCTATTACAATATATTATTGGCACCAGGCTGCTCAGAGAGCATCTATGCACGTGCTGATGGAATGAATATGGAAGTAGCAAAAAAGCCCAGGAACGGACTTTTGCTCAGGAAGATTTAAAACGAGGGGAGTTGATATCATTGATAGAGGTGAATATTCCAGATGCAAGGCACAACAGGGAACAAATTTCTGAATTAAAATTAAAAAACCAGAATGCTAGGTATGCATAACTTGCCACAGCTAATGGCAGCTAATTGCTGGGGTCATGTGGTGTGTCTCGCTCAAGAGCCTGGTCATGTACCCCTTGTGCAACTGAGAGGCACCCTAGCGCCTTGCCAATTAGCCACAATTAGCTGAGGCACATTACACAGACTTCCTGTGAACTCTCGTAGGATTCCGGTTGATGGCTTTCAATGCAGGACCCAGTAATTTCCAAACTGGATAGTATCAGAAATAAGATTATGAATAATCAAATATTTCTGGAGGTCCAAAGAACTCACACATGGAGGGTTTGGTCAGATATAACTCTGGGTAATCTGTTTTGGATTCATCCCCCCCCCCCATAAGCAGTATATGCACAAAATATATATACTCCATAATACACAAAATTTCCCATTCAGATGTTAAATGAATGTTTGAAAACTTGAGAAACTTGTCAGATAAAATGGCCATTGGTAGACTGGAGGATGCTGGAAATTGTAGTCTGAAAAACGAAGTTTAATAGAATCATAGAATAATTGAGTTGGAAGGAGCCTATAAGGCCATTGAATCCAACCCACTTCTCAGTGCAAGGATCTAAATAAAAGCAGATCTGACAGATGGTTGTCCAACATTCTCTTGAATGTCTTTCCCATTGGAGCACTCACTACTTCCCAAGATAATTTGTTCCATTGTTGTACTGCTGTAACAAGATAGGACGTTTTTCTTGACAGTCAGCCGAAATCTGGCTTCCTGTAAGTTCAGGCCATTATTACATGTCTTGCATTATGGGATGATCAAGAACAGATTCTGACAGCTTTTCAAGTATTTGAAAAGTGCTATCATATTTTCCCTTACTAGCATAGCCTCCATCTTGTAACTGTGTGTGTGTGTGTGTTTGTTTCCCTTTAGAACTTTGCAGTTCTCTCTGTTGAATTTCATCCAGTTGTTTCAAGCCTAGTGCTCATGCCTCTGAAGATCTTTCTAGATTTTGTTTCTTTCTTCCAGGGTATTGGCTATTCCAACACATGATACTCTGATTAGGAAGCTAACTAGGTGTGGGCTGGATAGAAGAACTATCAATTGGTTATACAGTTGGTTACAGAATCGTAATCAGAGAATGCTTATCAATAGCTCCTTCTCAAACTGGGAGGAAGTAAGATGTAAAGTACCACAAGGCTTAGTCCTGGGCCCAGTGTTTTTTAACATTTTTATTAATGACTTGGATGAAAGTGTGCAGGGAATAGTAATCAGATTTACAAATGACACACATCTGAGTGGAACAGCTAATATCTTGAAAGGCAGGGGGAAAAATCAAAAATATCTTTATAGGCTTGAGCTGAAAACAACAGAATAAAATTTTACAAGGATAATTGCAAAGTTCTACACCTAGAGGGGAAAAACCCAATGCATAGTTACAGGTTGGGGGATATTTGGTTCAGTAATACTACAAATGAGAAGGATCTTGGAATTGTTGTAGGTCAACAGCTTAATATGAGCCAAAAGTATGATGTTACTGCAAAAAAGGCAAATGCGATTTTGGGGTACATCAATATTAGTATAGCTTCGATATCCCATGAGGTACTAGCTCCCTCTATTTAGCAGTGGTTAGGTTTCATCTAGAGTATTGTGTCCTCTTCTGGACACCATACTTTTAAAAGGATGCCAACAAACTGGAGCAAGTTCAGAGGAGGGTAACAAGGATGACCAGGGGACTGGAAATAAGCCCTATGAGGGAAGACTGAAAGTACTAGACATGTTTAGCCTTGAGTAAAGAAGACAAAGGGGGGGAAAGATAACACTTTACAGATACTTGAAAGTTTGTCATACAGAGGAGGGACAGGATCTGTTCTTGATCATCCCAGAGTGCAGGATACATTACAATGGGCTCAAGTTACAGAGAGCCAGATTTAGGCTGACTATCAGGAAAAATGTCATCACTGTTACAGCAGTACGGCAATGGAATCGATTACCCCAGGCGGTGGTGAGCGCTCCAACGCTGGAGGCATTCAAGAGAAAATTCGTCAATCATTTGTCAAATCTGCTTTGATTAGGATTCCTGCACTGAGCAAGCAGTTGGACTTAATGGCTTTAGAGGCCCCTTCCAACTCAAATCTTCTTTGATTCTCTGATCGTTGGATCTCAAACACATATATATATATATCAAGAATCTTTCAGCTTTAAAGTCAACATCTGTTTTCCTCTTTGGATTCTGTTTAGTGAAAAGTTGGTGTCATACTCTCTTTATTGTAGCAATGTATGCTAGGAATTATAGAGCACCGTAAATTATTCTTCATATTCCACTGGAAGAAATGTATATGATTTAACTAAATAACTCACTAGAAAGTACTCTCATAATTAGCTTATTTTATTTATATTCCAATTTTCTCCTAAAACTAGGACAGCAAAAAAAAAAAACACCCACACACAAAAATATTTGTATTATTTCAGCAGTATTTGGTTCCCCTGTTCACTCTCCTTTCCTTCTCCTTCTTCACCATCATTATACTCAAATCTCATTTGCCTACACTGCCACCTAATCCTGTTGGCCTTGAGGATATTGTTTATGAGCCATGTCAGGCATAATGCCGTGAAGATCATCATAAAGTCACGTGGGTTGTCACAGTAAATAGGATTCATTGCAGAGGCTGGAAAATTACTTTTTTAAAGTACTTACATAATTTCTTACAAAGCTCCTCAAAGCAATTTGTTACCATTGTTAGGTGTCATCAAGTTGCTATCTTATAGTGACCCAATGAATCAGTGAACCTTATTGCATGTTAACCTTTTCCCTCAATTTCTTGTTGTTGTTTTGACTTCTATACCACCTCTTAGTGGTTTGCAACATAATTATGCAAGGAACGTTTTGCTGACCCCCTCCCCTGCGAGCTAGGGACTCATTTTACCGACCTCAGAAGAATGAAAGGTTGAGTGAACCTTGAACCAGCTACCTGAACCCATCAGGATTGAACTCAGGTCATGAGCAAAGGCTTGACTGCAATACTGCAGTTTAACCACTCTGCCATGGGACATACTTATGTTATTCATTGTGTTATATTATTATTTCATTATTTTTTGAATTCTTTTTTTAAAGAACTTTTAGAACTGAAAAGAGAATCAAAATACGTCTAAAAATGCCCTTTTAAAAAGAGGTGACTGGGAATGTAACTAGAAAAATTACTCATTATGCCCCTCCCTCCAATTAATATAATCTTCACTTAATAGCCGAAATCCTGTTGCTTAGTGTAGTAAATCACAATAGAGCACCTCTATTGAATCAATAGGGATTTGGTCAGTCAACACCTCTATAAGTTTCATTGATCCAAATGGGACTACTCTAGTTGTGATTTTCTTTAACATAGTAAGGTGTTACTGGAACAGGTCCACTTGAATCAAAGGAACGTACAGAAGAGTTGATGCACCAAATCCCCACTGATTCAATGGGCCTACTCTAGTACAACTTAAGTACACTAAGCAACAGGATTTCAGCCATACTCTTAACTTTAAGCTGCAAATTTGTTACACCCTTGTTATTAAAAACATGTGGACAAATGAGACAGAAGACAAGATGGATGAAAAAAGAAGAAAAGGAAAAAGTAGAAAGAAAACAAAGCCAAGAATATTTTTAGAACACTTTGAAATGTGTTGGAAACAAACCCTACAAATCACCAAAAAGAAGCTTTTCAACACTCACAAAATAAAACACAAAATGAATCCTTTTGGCTCAACCTGAAGTATGAGCTTCCCCATAACATTACGATTTGCTTGAAGGAAACTTCATTAAGAAGTCAACCTTTTCTACATTTCATTAACAAGAGGCATGAATTCAGGAAAAACTAGAAATCTACCAATGCAGCTGAATTGTCAGCCAATAGACAAGCAAAACAAAAGGAGTGAAAACAGAAGTTGGGTTGTATTCATGGAAAGTAATACAAAACTTAATTTTTGAATGTGTGGTTATTCCCCCCCCCCCCCAATTCTATTTATAAAGGTTCTTTCACACAAACAACAAATGCCACTTGGTCACATTTTACTTGTAACAATGCAGCGCAAATGAAACCATATTGCAGTATAGAATAATACATTAATCATCATCAGTCGTCATTCAGCTCTGTACGTTCCTTCCAACCGGTGCAAAAATATGAACAGATATCCTCACGAGAAGGATAAATGTCTTATCTCATAGTTCACCTAGCTTGGAATACATAATGGGGTTGCATTGAGAATGCATGTTATTTATCATCCCTTGTATGGGGCAAAAGGCAATGATGGATGCCTTTTGAACCATGCGAGATTTATGAAGGTTTTTACTCCTTAAGTGCTATGGAATAAGGGGGTTGGAATCCCGTTTGCTCAATGAATTCTCAGTGTACTTAGTTTGTTTTAATTATTATTATTTATTTTGTTAAGATCAAAGAGACCACAATGTGCATTCTTACTTTTTAGATGTCAGCCAAGGGCCATCATTTTTAAACAGAAGTAAACCAACCAAATTAAGCTGACGTAGCAACGGGTCCCCACCACTGGTAGAATCTGAAATGCTATTTATGTGTTCCCGGTACTCAAAAATATCTCGTTATGTCTGAATTTTAACAACCCATCCTGTAACAAGGCAGAGAATGCCTAATGGCAAGATTGCCAGAAACACAGAGAAAAGCCCGAAGTCAATACAGTTTAAGCTACAATGCGCATGAAGCTCGCCGATAACGTTTTACTGTTGGAATGTGTGAATGTGGAGCAACTCAGCTATGTTGCTTTTATTTGTGTGTGGCTTATTTGTTATGAATTATTTATTTAATTAAAGGATCGTTCGTGTATTGCTTTTCTGTTCATGGGGCAGTCTAACTTTTCTGTTAGAAATACTCAAAGCAATGTACATACTCATAAAGCGGAAAACAAAGCAGAGTGTGCTGCTTATACGTCACCCTTAAAGCACTCTTCGGGCAGATTACAATTTAATTATGCGGGCTACACATTGCTGATCAACCTGCTACTTAGGCTTCCATCCCAGATACTGGTTGATTTCATTTCTATGTGTCATGTGTCTCAGAGGCCTATTTGTGAGGGTAGAAAAGAAGAAATCTCTAGATGGCAGCAGAGTTGACTAGAGGCAAAAAAAAAGAATAGAATTTCTTCACCTTAACTAGTACAACCATTAGATATAACAAGGCAGCTGTCTCAAGTGGTAGGTGTTGAGGGACAGTAATGGCAGTCATTAGCAATTGGAAATGTCCCACTCTTGAAAAACCGAATTGTGTGTCACATCACCTTTCTTCACACAGAGACACATACCAAAATGCTGCCCTTGAGGATGATGGGGGGGGATGGCCATACATTTCCCAGTGTAGAAAAGAAGGGTTCAACTTTCATGGTAGAAATAAGTTCCGCATCCAGTTGGTTTTGACTCAGCTTTCTATCTGGCTGGCTTCTTTGTTAAAAAGAAGGGGTATTCATTTTGTGCTTCACCTCAGGCAGGAAAACATCTTAAGCCACCTTTACTTATTTAAATCCCCTTTTCTGCACAAACTTAAACTTGTAAGAGGGCTATCCTCCAACTTGATTGCTTGCTACTGCAGCCATATTATCCAGTGTGGAAAAAAAGAACAAATGGTTCCAAACGCATTAAACTATAACTTGGAAAAAAGCATGTTGGTACTTTTCTGCGAGATTTTGTTGTTCATCTTCCATCATGACCATATTTTGAGATGCCCTAAAGTTACACTGTTAAGTCCACCACTTTGGATGGAAAAAGGCACATAAAGAGAACAAATAGCAATAAATAACGTAAGTTTAGTGCATACTTTTTATTTCAGAGAGAGAGAGAGATACATAAGAATTTGGATGTGATACAAATTTATTGCCAGAGTACATTTTATTAGATGTACTTTGTGAATGTGCTTCTGCATACACAAGTGCAGTTCTGTGAAATATAGTTAGGAAATATATCTGAGGGTTTGGAACTGTGAAAGTAGACAAAGCTTTCTAAATACATTTGCAGCACTATATGCAATCTCCTGAGGCTTAATATCTTCATTTGGTTGAGACCAAAAATGGGCCACATTCAAAAGAAAGATGGTTCAAACTTCACCAAAAAGAAAGAGTTTAAGATGCATGGAATATAGTAAAAGACTAAGAGAAAGTCTAGTGTTGAGGCAGGAATAGTACATGGTCTGACTAAATGGCATGGGGGCGGTAATCTGAAACTGGGTGGGGGGATGTGGCCTGTCTGTTAAGGCCACGAACTGGCCGTATGTTTTGTTGTTTAGTTGTTAAGTCGTGTCCGACTCTTCATGACCCCATGGACCAAAGCACGCCAGGCCCTCCTGTCTTCCACTGGTTCCCGCAGTTTGGTCAAGTTCATATTGGTAGCTTCGATGACACTGTCCAACCATCTCATCCTCTGTCGTCCCCTTCTCCTCTTGCCTTCACACTTTCCCAGCATCAGGGTCTTTTCCAGGGAGTCTTCTCTTCTCATGAGATGGCCAAAGTATTGGAGCCTCAGTTTCAGGATCTGTCCTTCCAGTGAGCACTCAGGATTCATTTCCTTCAGAATCAATAGGTTTGTTCTTTTTGCAGTCCAGGGGACTCTCAAGAGTCTCCTCCAGCCCCACAATTCAAAAGCATCAATTCTTTGGCGGCCAGCCTTCTTTATGGTCCAGCTCTCACTTCCATACATCGCTACTGGAAATAAACATAGCTTTGACTATGCGGACCTTTGTCGGCAAGGTGATGTCTCTGCTTTTTAAGATGCTGTCTAGGTTTATCATTGCTTTCCTCCTAAGAAGCGGGCATCTTTTAATTTTTGTGGCTGCTGTCACGATCTGCAGGGATGGGATTCTTGCCCACAATAGTAGATACGATAATCCTCTGGATTGAATTCGCCCTTTCCCATCCATTTTAGTTCACTGGCGCCAACAATGTCAGTGTTTATTCTTGCCATCTCCTGTTTGACCACATCCGTCTTACCAAGGTTCATAGATCTTACATCCCAGGTTCCTATGCAGTATTTTTCTTTGCAGCATCGGACTTTCCTTTCACTTCCAGGCGCGTCCGCAGCTGAGTGTCCTTTCGGCTTGGGCCCAACCACTTCATTAGCTCTGGAGCTAATTGTACTTGTCCTCCACTCTTCCCCAGTAGCATGTTGGACGCCTTTTGACCTGAGGGTCCCATCTTCCAGCATCATATCTTTTAGTGTTTTGTTTTTGTCCATGGAGTTTTCTTGGCAAAGATACTGGAGTAGCTTTCCGGTTCTTGCTCCAAATGGATCGCATTTAGTCAGAACTCTCCACTATGACCTGTCTGTCTTGGGTGTCCCTGCACGGCATAGCCCATAGTTTCTCTGAATTACTCAAGCCCCTTCGCCACGACAAGGCAGCAATCCATAAAGGGGGGCTGTATGTTAGAAGACTATAATTAAAAGTGGGGATTGATTCCAAAAAGGGTGAAGAGATGTGTCTTGCAAAAATAAATGGTGTACATCTACGCTACTTCTCCTAGGGCACAGGTTCCCAACTTGGGAATCACGATCCCCAAGAGAGCACAAAATGCTTTCGGGGTGTGTGTGCCACAGATATTTTTAGTTGCAATTTGTTTTAGTTGCAATTTAATTTTCAGCCTGAAAACATGTAGAGTCAAAGGCTGGTAGAGACAAGGGAGTGCATGAAAAGCCAGGGCCCTCCCATAAGCTTACAACGTCTGTGTGGACCTTCACCAAACATACAAAGGTTTGAGTGAGCTGGATGAAGAAATTGGGCTTGAAGCTTACCTTTGCTCCCCATGTCACAACCGTCATTGGAGCCCCACATGCTTTCAGACTGAATAATGACTCCTGTATTGTGTTCCTCTCAAATTCTGTACACATAAGATTCAGTTCTCTTAATGTTTCCTGGAGGATTCACCTTTGAGACCCTCTGACATAATCTTTCAGGGTTCCCTGGGAATCTATTCCAGTTTACGGTATCTATATACCATGGAATCCAGAACTGAAAAACAAGATTCCAGATGTAATCTTACCAAGTTCATTATAGCTCATTGCATGTTTGTTTAGCATCCAGATTGTTATCAGGATCCTAATTTGCTAATGTAAACGCCCTTTATTTCATTGCCGATTTAGTACATGACAACTTCAGGAGTAAAAAGTTTTCTGAAATGCATGCTTCAAATATTTCTTCCTTTGTTTATTCATCTGACAAGTATTCTCTGGGCTATATATAAATGTAACAACAACAAAATGGATGAAATCCCATTGCTTAGCATAAGTTGCGCTAGAGTAGGCCCAGTGAATTAGTGGGGATTTGGTGAGTCAACTTCTCCATAGATTTCACTTATTCAAATGGGCTTACACTAGTTGTGATTTACCTTAGTGTACTAAGTCACCACTAGAGCAGGCCCATTTGAATTACGGTGCCGAGCAACCAGATTTTGGCCATCGATTAGTAAAACAATGAATTGTGCAATCAAAGTAAATATGTTGACCAATATATTGTTTTTTAAAAAAATGTTAGAATCTATGGATCTAGAAATAAAATTTAAATAGTGAAAAGAAAAATGATAAAAACCAAGGAGCAAACGCCTACTCTAATATCTGAATATTACTAGTGCCACCTTGTGAATCTGGCATTGGGAGACATTTCATAGAGCGGAAACTACTCTTAAGAAGTATTTTTCATTTGTAGATACCCATTGCTGTACAGTGAGCTCCCTGGTGGGCTTTTGCATCTAGAGAAGAGCTTCTGAATGACCTTAAGAATCCAGGAAGGGAAATTAAAACCTCTGTTTATGGTGTGAGGGCCAATCACATTAAGTGCAAACTGGTGGCACCATTGTATAAACCAGTGGTTCTCAATTTTGGATAACACAGTTCTTGGACTGTGATTCCCAGAAGCCTTCACCACCGGCTGTGCTGTGCTGGGCTTCTGGAAGTTGTAGTCCAAGAATACTTGGTTTACCCAAAGTTGGGGACCCCGGTATAAACTATGAAAGTCACAGAAGCATTGGCTGAATCCTTCTGTGCATCTCACTTTTTTGCTATTTGCTAACATTATAGGGCAAAAACTAAAGAGGGCTGCAGTTGCACATTTCATCTAAAACTTAAATGCAGCAAATAGTTCGATGTAGCTCTTGTTTAAAGTACCAGCTGCCATTGGGAACTAATTTTATTTATCATCTTCTGCATCAGACAGACAAAAAAGTCCAACGAAAGTCTGAATAGTCAAAGCTATGGTTTTTCCTGTAGTGACGTATGGAAGTGAGAGCTGGACCATAAAGAAAGCTGACTGTCAAAGAATGGATGCTTTTGAACTATGGTGCTGGAGGAGGATCTTGAGAGTCCCCTGGACTGCAAGGAGAACAAACCTATCAATTCTAAAGGAAATCAACCCTGAGTGCTCATTGGAAGGACAGATCCTGAAGCTGAGGCTCCAATACTTTGGCCATCTCATGAGAAGAGAAGAATCCTTGGAAAAGACCTTGATGTTAGGAATGTGTGAAGGCAAGAGGAGAAGGGGATGACAGAGGACAAGATGGTTGGACAGTGTCATCGAAGCAACCAATATGAATTTGACACAACTCTGGAAGGCAGTAGAAGATAGGAGGGTCTGGTGTGCTCTGGTCCATGGGGTCACGAAGAGTGGGACACGACTGAATGACTAAACAACGACGACGCATCAGACAGCCATGTTTATCGTCAAGTAGTTTGTGAAGGAACAACAACAAAAATCAGGGGGGAAAAGTTATGTCCATTCGTATATATCCCCTGAGTGAACTTTCCACTGCACTTTTCCAGGCTGTATACAGTTTACCCACTTGCTGATTTCCATTCCAATGCATAATCATTTGCTGATCTATCTGCTTAGCATCACATGGAAATGAGGGAATAACCCGTGAATAGCCAATGTATATCATCTTGATTTACTGTGTAACATTTAAATGTTTTGAGGTCGGACCTCTATGAGGGAATAATTCACAGCTGGATATATGGCTCTTTCAGAATATACATTTATTGCCAACAAGTACCTCACAGATTGTTTTTTGCACACTTGCTCTTTATTGCTTATGTGAGATGCTGTAGCAGGGTAGTTCACATAAACATTTATATAGGTTTCTAAAAACAGTTGTTACCGAGAAAATAAGCATCTCCGTACCCTTCAAAAAGCATTTAGAACAAATTCAGAACAAAAGATTTGACAGGATGCTCTCCCTGTAATTGACGTGTGGGTGTGTTTTTTCCAGGTTACTCACTGGAAGAAGAAAACACTTGAGATGTGTTCCCACAAGTCTTTAAATCGGTGGTAACCTGAACAATTATTAGGCACCAAAGGGTTTTAAAGGAAAGGGGGCTGGTCTCCCAAGCGAGAGCAGAAGTTTCAAATCTGTTCAGACAAAACAATTTCTCCCCCATCTCCATCTGATGAGAGAAACAGAGTGTGGTCAGAGCTCTAGTATTTTTGTACAGTGAGATGTGTTTAAATCTGTTGTTTTGATTGTCCTTAGATGTGCCTAGCACTATACCTTTATTTGGCTGTACGAATCTTTGTTAACAATAAATTGTACAATCTCCCTCTTTATTGACAAAAAGGAATCTGGATACCATTGTTAATACCTTGGTTACGTAGAATGTATTGTGTATGCTTCTGCACATATTATATGTGCTTTTAAAAATAAAACCGTTGCCAGGAGGTGCAACTACTGGATAATTGCTATTTATATTTTTTTTAAAGAAAAATTTGGATGAATGTATGTTGTGAGCACTCTAAATAATGTTTTAGGAAACGGACAGTACATATGCCCATGTGCTGTGGGATAGCTCAGTGGTTTAGCATGCAGAGCCAGCGGTTGGGGGGTTCAATTCTCCAGTGTGCCTCCTGTTGTAGAGCCAGCCTTGCATAGAAGGAGGGAATGGTAAACCACTTCTGATTGTAAGAAAACCTTGGAAAGGTTCAACCTAAGTCATAATTAACTTGGCAATACATCATTATCATCACCACCACCATCATTTGCTGTAGAAGAGAAGCACCAGGGCTTTGTGGAGCCAGCAGCCAAATCTTCTGCACACGGGAATGGTGCCAACAGATGAGAGCGCTTGGAAGGACTGTGTCCTCCGTTTTCTAGTATCTCCCAAAGACCACCTCTCGTAGCCCATTCATAACTTTTAATTGTTTTCTTCTTTAGCCTCACAAAGTTTAACAAAGTATTTATTTGCTTGTTTGTTTGGCTTTTATACCACCCATCTAGACGAATCTACTTTGGGCGGTTTACAGTCCAAAAAAAAAAAAGCAATAAAATTAAAATCATCAATAAAAAGACTTTAAAAAAGCCAAAGGAAAACCAGAGGAAAAATTAACTAGTGGCAGAGGGGAAGGCCTGCCTGAAGAGCCAGGTCTTCAGTTTACTCTTAAAAATTCCTAGCGAGGGAGCCAGGCAGATCTCAGAGGGGAAGGTGTTTCAAAGGCGAGGGGCCTGGTTTCTAGTTTTCTTCCTTCCAGGCCTCTCTCAGAGTTAAGCCCCCTCAGCCGCCCGGTCTGGCTAGAACAAGTTATATGGGTAGAACTAGGTGGAAGAAGGTGCTCTGACAGGTATCGAGGTTCTAAACCAGTGGTGTCAAACTTTGGCCCTCCAGATGTTCTTGGCCTTCAACTCCCAGAAATCCTGTCCAGCAGAGGTGGTGGTGAAGGCTTCTGGGAGTTGAAGTCCAAGAACATCTGGAGGGCCACAGTTCGACACCACTGTTCTAAACCATTTAGGGCTTTATATGTAATCATTAGAACCTTGAAATCGATGCAGAGTCTAATGGTTAACTAGTGTAAGGCAGCCAGAGTGGGGGAAATATGATGATATTTTTTCACCCCAGTTAGTAATCTCGCCGCTGTGTTCTGGACCATTTGAAGTTTCTGCACCAATCTCAAGGGAAGCCTTTTGGATTATGGCCAAAGGCTAAATACTAGGGTATACTTCCCCAGTCTGATGGCTCCCAGGTTACAACAACAATCATCACAGCTAGCATAAATGAATGGCCACACTGCTTGGTGTTGTCGTTCAGTACTTTAGATTCAGGCATCCTTCAGTCTCGAAAGACTGTGGTAACGTGCTCTGTATGGAGGACTTGGAACAGCATCTAGTGTGACTGAGAAGGCCAATTCGAGAGTGACCATCCCTTCCACACTGAAGACAAATACAATCTGTCCCCTGTCCGGCTCCCTGATTTTGCTGGTTTCGGGACTGCCTCTTTGCCTCGGCCTGCTGGACAAGGGTCTCTTCAAATTGGGAGAGGCCGTGATGCACCCCCTCCCTCCAGGCTGAACACTCAGATGTCAGTGTTTCTCATCTGTTGAGGTCCATTCCTAAGGCCTTCAGATCCCACTTGCAGATGTCCTTATATCGCAGCTGTGGTCTCCCTCTGGGGCAATTTCTCTGTACTAATTCTCCATACAGGAGATCTTTTGGAATCCGACCATCAGCCATTCTCACATACACATTCAGTCTTAATCATACGTCTCAAATCCTGTTGCTTCATGCAGTAAATAGCAAGTAGAGTTAGGCCCATGGAACCAATGGAGTTTATGGAAGAGTTCACCCACCAAATCCTCATGAATTGAATGAACCTATTGTAGTTATGACTTCCTACACTGGACCACAGGATTTCAGGCATGATGTTCAGCACATCATAGGAGCAACAGATTGCAGAGGGCTGATATAAATCCAAAGAGAGAGGTTTCTGGCAGATTCATTGTGTCCTAGTAGCTTTTGTAGACAAGCACTTCTTTCCCAGTGGTTCCCAAACGTTTTTGACTTGTGGCTCTCTTGACTTACTGGTCACTGGCCTCAGCTCCCCCAATACAATACTTTTTGTGAGAAGGGAGAGGGAAGAAGACCAGCTTGAGTAGTAATTCCGAGGATTCTGCAGTGCCCCTAGCTGGGTTTGGTGGTGCCCCAGGGTGCCACAACATGTAATTTGAGAACCACTGTTATTTCTTCAAAGTCACTGTAAAAAAAAAATGAAACTACACAATGGCAGGAGGCCAGACATGTGTATTTGATATGAATGCATTGCCCTCTATGCAAAGAAAGCTTGAAAAAGCATCACACAAAAAATGTGGAAAGGTGCAAACGATCACACTGCTGTATGTTGCTGTTTATTTGAATGTGTTATTTAGGGTGGCACTCTTGCTTTTCAAATAATAATAATAATTCCATGTTTAAAACAAAAACAAACATGCAGTAGAACCTAGAAATAAATCCTTCCAACACATCACAGAAACATATTTTGCAACGGCGCAGGATATATCGTTCTTTTAGATTAAGTATGTGCTATTTTGCTCACACGTTAATAAATTTTTCTCATTTGTGAGAGTCACTGAATAGAGCAAGAGAATTGTTTTACCCAGTAGGTGGTGGAGCCATAATGAAGCATTGTGATTAAGTAGCGTTGGAACCTCTTATCTTCCTCACTGAGTAGGAGGTACCATTAGTAGTAAAAGTAATTACCTGTGTAGAACATGCTGATTGCATCAAGTGTATCTGCTATATGATACTATGGGGGACGTCAAAAACTTTATGAGCTTTAAGGGAGCTCCATTTACCAACAGCCTCAAATCTTAATCAACTGCACATTTTTTTAATGTTGCAAGGATGCCTCCGTTAAAGGCAACTTCTTGAAAAAAGCTTCCTCCTCTCATCAAAATGTGTGTGTCATAATTGATCCTCTTGAAATAAATGGACCGTCGGAGGCACTGATTAAATTGCTTGCAAGTTTCTAGGTGCAAAACTCACTTCTGAAGTTTGCCTAAAGGCACTCATACGCTTTCTGATGAAACCAAGCCTCACCACTCTTGTCAAAGCAAAATAAACATCTCAGGAAAACAAAAGTAAGTGATATAATCTTGGAGGAATGAGCAGCAGGAGACTCTTCCCTCGCCCTGTTCAGAATGGTCTAGCTCAATGTTGCCTTATAGTTCGGTATAAACTCTACAATAATTTAGATCAAGTTCGCCACTTCCTTTTGAACTTAAAATTGAAACTGGTTATACATCAGGGCGGGACCTGCAAGTTGCCCAGCCGTCCTATCCATGCTTTTCTCCTTAAATTTGCCATGTGGATATTAAAGCAGTGGCTACGGGAAGTGTGGATGCCCAGTATGGTGCAGTGGGTAGAGAGGTAGATCAGGACTCAGGAGACCTGGGTTTGAATCCCCACTCAGCCATGGAAATGTGCTGGGGGAGTGGAACTGGTAAAACCACTCCTTAAATATCTTGCTTATCTTGAAAGCCATATGAGGGCCACGCTACAATAGGACCCCATATCTGTGGGATCAATATCCATGGTTTTACTTACCTGCAGCTTGCCACAGCCCTATATACGACACACAGTGGTGCCCCCTTATGGCCTTTTCTTTCCCCTTGTGGCCTTTGGCCTGGCCCCTTGCATGTTATATATAGGGTTCCCTTGTATCTGTAGTTTCAGGCATCCATGGTAGATCATGAATTCGAACCACCACCACCCCCAGATACGGAGGTTCCACTCTAAGTCAATTCGGACTTCATGGCACATAACAACAAATAGGAAATGTAGTTTATTTGCATTTCTGTTTTCAATAGGAACGCTGGGTCCTTCCCTAAGAATGAATGCTCAGTAGTGGGCTGTCCTGTCCCAGAACATTTTGCAAAAAATGATTCTTTCCTAGAGATTTTCTTTCATGAAGAATTCACTTCTGTTCCACAAAACCTAGGAGCAGAGAATGAAGCAGCAACTCTATCCTGGGTATTGTGTGAATGACATCAACTTTTAAGTATTTATTTATTTATTTGTTTGTTTGTTTGTTTATTTATTTATACCCCGCCTATCTAGTCATTTTGACCACTCCAGGTGGCTGTATTTTTCCATGTATAAGATGACACTTTTGTCTAAAATATTTAGATTAAAAATTGAGGGTCGTCTTATACATGAAAATAAGGAGAGGGGGAGGGATCAAAGCACTTTGATCCCTACTTTCCGCCTCCTTTTTCTTTCCAAGAAAGTAGAGGGGGAAGGCAGGGATCAAAGCTCTTTGATTCTTGCTTTCCCTCTCCACTTTCTTGTGAAGAAATTGTTTTCCCCCTCCACTTTCTTCAGAAGAAAGTGGAGGGGGAAAGCAGGAATCATCAAAGCGCTTTGATCCCTGTCTCCCCCCTTCTCTTTCTTGTGAAGAAAGAAATTTTGGGTTAGAAAAGTGGGGGTCTTATACACGGAAAATACAGCTTATACACAGAAAATACATCTTATACACGGAAAAATATGTCTTATACATGGAAACATTCCAAGGGAAAAGCTTGTACAAAGGGACCTTTATTCTACTCACTACAGACTAGACCATGCATTAGAAACAGTAAGATTTTCCCCCTTTCCAGATGACAATCACGGATAGTTCCATAGGTTCTTTCAACTATTTTTGGCAATGTATTAGGACATATTGATTTGATAATGAGTGGCATATGCACAAATGAATGCAACAAACTGTCAGGGAATTGATTGCCCAGTTCTCTACCATTGTCTGTTCTAGCCAAACAAAAGCTTGTCACTGCAATGGTAAACCTCTCATCAACTCTGCTGAATTAACAGGCTTGCTAAATTGTGCCATTCATATAATCATGCCATTTTTTAAAATACGGAGAATTAATCTTTGCTTATCAAGCAAAACTTTTAGCGTTGGTTTGAAACAAGGGAGTTTTTTTTAAAAAAAAAACTTTTATCATCCTTTCCACCCAAGTGTCAGTGAAGTAAGTTTGGTGAGTCATATGTCAAATCATCTGTGTGTGCACGTGTGCTGTAAAAAGTGCAGTGTGGCAGCTTATGTGAGATTTATGTCAAATTTAAATATTGTGATGCATGTATCCTAGACCAAATCAAGATTGAACTATCTTTGGAGGGAAAACGTTGAAAGTAAGTCTGCCCTACTTTGGGCACATCATGAGATGGCAGGATTCACTGAGGAAAGAAAACAATATTGCTGGGAAAGGTGGAAGGCAGCAGGAAAAGAGGAAAACCAAATATGAGGTGGATTGACTCCCTAAAGGAAACGTCCCACAGGCTCTTGAGTTTCTAAGAAGCAGGGCTGTTGTGGACAGGATATTTTAGAGACTGCTCTTTCGTTCTCTTTTTTTCATCATATAACAAACAGACAACAGTCAAAATTAGAAATGGGGGTATTCGTATACAAATATCCCCCCCAATCTATCGCGTGTCTGTGTTTAGTCGTTTAGTCGTGTCCGACTCTTCGTGACCCCATGGACCAGAGCACGCCAGGCCCTCCTGTCTTCTACTGCCTCCCGGAGTTGTGTCAGGTTCATGTTGGTTGCTTCGCAGACACTGTCCAGCCATCTCATCCTCGGTCGTCCCCTTTTCCTCTTGCTGTCACACCTTCCTAACATCAGGGTTTTTTCCAAGGAGTCTTTTCTTCTCATGAGATGGCCAAAGTACTGGAGCCTCAGCTACAGGATCTGTCCTTCCAGTGAGCACTCAGGGTTGATTTCCTTTAGAACTGATAGGTTTGTTCTCCTTGCAGTCCAGGGGATTCTCAAGAGTCTCCTCCAGCACCACAATTCAAAGGCATCAATTCTTCGGCGGTCTGCTTTCTTTATGGTCCAGCTCTCACTTCCATACATCACGGCAGGAAAAACCATAGCTTTGACTATTCGGACTTTTGTTAGCAAGGTGATGTCTCTGCTTTTCAGGATGCTATCAAGATTTGTCATTGCTTTCCTCCCAAGAAGAAGGCGTCTTTTAATTTCAGGGCTGAGGTCTCCATCTGCAGTGATCATGGAGCCCAGGAAGATAAAATTTGACACTGCCTCCATATCTTCCCCAACACATATGAAAAAAAGTCCCAGGTGGCTCACCACACGTCCAACATGAGTTGCCAGCCCCCAATGCCATTTTTGCCAATTTTACACGTGTAAGATGCCATCTATAAAACATATTTAAAACATTTTCTCTCATGTTTACTAGTTTAATCCATCTAATAGTTATAATCCCACATTCGAGTGCAATCATCTATGTCTGTACTATAACCAACATTTTGTGCCCATTTAATCAACGGGCACAGAGATCGCTCTTTCATTGGGCTGCCGTATGGTGACTTGATGGCATATAACAACGTCAACAACATATATTCTTTTGGAACAAAATTAGCTATACAAAAAAGCAATTCAGAATTCCTGAAGGATGGAGAAAGGTGGTCCAGTTTGCACACACAAAAGCAACCAAGTAGTAGATATGATATACACTACACTGCCATTGTTCCATAGCCATGCAAAAATCTAACATTTTGATCTTGATAAAACCAAGGACAACATTCCCATTTTTGTTTCAAGAAAATGAACCCAAGCATCTGTCTAAATCTTGGTCCATGTCCACTCGCATTCTTAATATACTCAGAAGTATATTTCCAAGTTAAAATAGAGGAAATTAGTTGTTTTCATCCTTGTGGGCTTGTTTATTTTATATAAAAATATATAATTTAAAGAAACGTTTCTGGAAGGGGAAATGAAATAAATGAATGCTTAAAAGCCCTTCCTAGAATGTCACGTCAAATATTATTCTTGATAAAACTGAACCACAGACAGCACTAAAGAACAAAAATGAGAAAAGAAACAGACCTTAGACCTTGGACTCTAAAGAAATTTCAAAAGGACAAGTCTTAATTTGAGATGAAATAAAAGACTGAGCACCTGCTGTTCATTAGCAGAGGGGGGAAAATCATTCTCTTGATAGCTTGGGCAGAAACTGTTCCTGTGACGTGAAATTAAATTACCTGAACAGCATTTGGAAATAAAAGAAATAGAGCCCTGATTGGTGAAAACATTTCAGATTTTTGAATTCTTTCGAAGTCTAGAAAGGGAAACAATAGATCTCAACTGCCACAGCAGCTGGCTTGTAGTTAAAACTTTGCTTTGGTATTCCTTCAAAGTAGTTATTGTGTTTGATTCGCCAGAGTCTACGGCTGGTCTTGCAAACCTGCCCAGAAAGAATTGGGACTTTTTTTAAATCTTAGGAAGCAGAGGAAGTGTGTGTATGCATGCATGTGTGCGTGTGCGTGCATGCATGCATGTATGTGTGCATGTGTGTGTGTTTATACATTTCTGTTAAACCTAGACACTTGGCATGTTTATCCAATTACTATTGAGAATGCTTAATGGCAAAAGCCTAGTACTATTGATCCAAAAGGATTGTACGTTTTCTTTCATCTTTTGATTCACAATAAATTTTTTGTGGTCACGATGAACATGGAAGCAGCAGTTAGGGAAACATGTGAAGACAGTAATTTCTGGTTTCCATGTAGAATTCTGTGAATGAAGCCAGACAGTTTTTTCCAATCAAAAAGTTATTAGTAATCACCCTGCGTTAAAGATAACAGTACTGTTTTCACTTACTGTGCATGCGTAAACTGTGTCGTTGATGCATGAATGTTAGGTTGCCAAGTCACTGAGCTCATCAGACCCAGTCTACTGAGTGGAACTGCTTCGTATATGTATTCATATAAGCTTCCCACCGCTCTTCTGTTTAGCGTGCATGTGCTGACTGCAAGAAAGTCAACCTGCCTAGCCACTGAACTCATCACCCCCAGGGGACCACATGAGATCCTTTGTGTATGTGGCTGATACACTTGTAAAGTCTCCCACAGGTTCTTCTGTTTGATTCCTCTGGTACCTATGTTCAGCCATGAAAGTGACTGATAGGCTTTGGTCTCCCAATTGAGTCAATCTTTCAATTGAGTTGCTCCACTTTGTTGTTGCTAGGGTAGCTTGGGTAGGAAGAAAGCCATGTATGTCTCCTTGAGCTCATTGGAGTAAATACTTGTTT
Source organism: Pogona vitticeps (assembly GCF_051106095.1). NCBI lineage: Eukaryota > Metazoa > Chordata > Lepidosauria > Squamata > Agamidae > Pogona > Pogona vitticeps. Next base: position 19,169,898 of record NC_135786.1, on the reverse strand, counting down.
AAACTATGTAGCCACAACGTGAACATCAAGGTGCCTCTTCATTGAGCCCATAAGCCCCAAAACATCATGAGAAAGCAAAGCAAAAACAAAGCGTGCTGCTTATGTACTGCCCCATAGCACTTAAAGCACTCTCTAGGTGGTTTACAAGTTAATTATGCGGGCTACACATTTCCAACCCCATGCTACCCCCCAGCGAGCTGGGTACTCGTTTCACCAACCTTGGAAGGATAGAAGGCTGAGTCAACCTTGAGTCATCTACCTGGGATTGAACCCCAGGTCGTGAGCACAGTTTTGGCTTAGGTCCAGCCGTTTAACCGCTGCGCCAAAGGGTTTCCCAAGAAACATCTACCTTTTGAAGGAAGCCTCCATTAAAAGGAGGACTGCTCCATGAGGCTCTTAAGAAAATGAATCATGTGTCCATTTGGACCACCCACAAAAGCTTCTCACGGTCCCTTCTTCATAGTGTGCATGATTAAATTGGGCAGCCTACACATGAACATTGTTGTGCCAGCTCATGGGGCCCATCACGCAGAGAGCATAATTGGAAACTGCATTATGTACGAGTCTCATTCCTTTGTAAATTCTTCCCACTAGCTCCTCCAACCTGAAGGAGGCAGTGGGACTTGATGGCAGAGCAATATGTCCCCACATCCACTTCACTGACCCTTGGATTACCAGAGCCTGCACTTTATCGCTTGGTAACAGTGTTTTTGAACTCGAATTGTGGCACCATCTACCTTTCCAGCAGTTAAATCAGCCCCAGGAGGAATGATTCTTAGCTGTCATTCAGCTTGGCTGACCCTCTTTTTCCCTCCTCCCTCCTGCAGCATAGTGATTTCCCTCCTACAAATGTTGGATTGTATGAGTATTTTCCCTCGAGGATAATGGCAACTGTCCGAGGATTGATTTTAGACAACATTTTGTGCTTTTCACTCAGGTGACTTCCCTCCATTCATTTTCCTGGGGAAAAAATGACATTGTTGTTGCATAAGTCATGGTGACAGCATCCGGCCTGTCCTTTTCTTTGTTCTGCTAAATTTTATTAGGAATACTTATAACAATAATGCATAGTAGAGCAAATGGTTTTGATCCATCTGAACAGCCCTTAGGCCAAACATTATGTTCTTATGCCAATTACCAATTAGTTTTGATTCCAGAGAGAAAAATAGACATGAAGGAAACTGAAAGGAAATTGGAATAGTAAAATATGAATATCGTTTTACTTTCTTCTTTTTTGTAAATAAATGGACAAGTTTCTAGAGCTCATGACTATATAGTATATCTTTATATGTCAGAGGCGCTGATGGCGAAGAAGAGAATGGTTACTAGATTGTTGTCCTAGTAACTCAAAGGACAACATTTATCATTCCATTTTCCGTTGATCTGAGCTTTGTGTTCACTTACATAATCTGAATTATTTATTCAGGCATTTGACAATTTGCCAGCACTCCATATTTAAAGCAAACATATATATAGATCACTGATCTCTTTAGGTCCCCTCTGTCTGCTCTGATGAGCATCTAACCTGTCCACAGGTATGTTCCCATACCTGATCCTTGAGAACTTTTTAATTTGAGGTTCTAGGGATTGGATATGGAAGCTTCTGGATGCAGAGCATTTTCTGTTCCGTTAAATTATGTCCTGATACTCCATTGCCTGTCATGTCATTATCAGTGCATATCTATGTATCTATGAGATCAAACCTACACCATGGTGTAGGGCAGTCATTTAATGATAGAGCACATATCTTTTATACAGAGGTCCCCAGTTTCAATCCAGGGTGCCTCTAAGTAGAACTGAGAAATGCTCTTGTTTCAAAACCCTGGAGCGCTACCTCCAGTCAGTGTAGCTAACAGTAGCCTAAAGCAGTGGTTCTCAACCTTTGATCCCCAGATGTTCTTGGACTAAGACTCCCAGAAGCCTTCATTGCCAGCTATACCGGCCAGGATTTCTGGTAGTTGCAGTCCAAGAACATCTGGGAACCCAAGGTAGAGAACCACAGGGCAAGATAGATCAATGGTCTGACAGCTTCCAATGTTCCTAAGTAAGCAGTGTAAACAAGAGCCCTATTCAGCTACTCTATCTGAAACCATGCAGAGCTCAAGGTGTTGTGAGGATGGCCACATGCTTGCAATATGCAAATATTTGGATGATCAGTATTCATGCCGATCTTTGTGTATTCAGAGCAATGGTCTACATAGGCACCGTAAGCATGTTCAGCTGAGTGTGTTCCTGAATGGAAACCCTGATAAGAAAGATGTAGGACACAGAAGAAGCTTCAACTGAACTTGCTTACAACATCCTTTATTCTGAACATGTGATGGTTTGCATCACTGCCAGTTTGGATAGGGATGTAGAAGATGGAGTTTAACTGTGTCGTCCTGTCTCAGTCATCTTTTGATCCCAAAACACCTGAAGAGGGCTAAGGACTGAACTGCTGGATAGTTCAGTGGTTCGGGTATTTGGCTGTGGAACCAGAGGTTGGGAGTTCAATTCCCCGCTGTGCCTCCTTGACCAGGGGCTGGACCTGATGCTCCATAAGGTTCCTTCCAGTTCTGCAGTTCTAAGATAATGTTTGTTTGTTTGTTTCTTTGTTTGTTTAATGCCACTTCTAACAAAAAGAAAACCATTGTCGTCTTTTTGTCACCATTAGTCTCCCCTCCTGCTTCCCCCAAAGCTCTTTGAAATGTAAAAACAGGACAATGCGGTAGCAAGCCACTGATAGTTATCCTTTTTATAAACATGGAACTAATTTTTCTGGATAGTCGAGTCTCTTTTGAGTTTTTGGAAGTGCCTCTGCATATTAAATCATTAAACAATGTACGTTGCTAGAGCTTTTGTCTCCAGACACCATTGTTTAAAAAACAAACAAAAAACAAGCTATGACCTAAGGGACAAGAGAGAGAATGAGAGAGTGGAGGAGGAGGACCGAGAGAAAGCACATGTAAATAATATTCCCAGTATGGTATTCCCTAGTACAAGTGTGAAATCGTGCTGGCTCTTTCCTGCTAATTTCTGAAGGGCTCGCAGAATGCTACATGTTATTATTTTTAAAGTCCCAAAATGCAACAGCTCATAGGAAGACATAAGGGCTTCAGGGAGGGCAGACACACCTGTGTTTAAAAGCATGCCCATAAAGTCTCGGTTTCCTTTGTCCCTGACGTTACTCTAAAGCGAAAAGGTATTCATGGGGAATGGAGGAACAAAAACAAATGTAATGCGTTGCAAAGCCAGTGTTTTGATTTACGGTGTCCTTGGACAGCTGTAAAAATCCTTCTCTGGAGCATTTGATTAACGTTCAGGCTTAGCATGTTTTAACTGCAAAAACAGGCTTCGATAATGAACTTGGATCCAATCCAGCTTTTATCCCTGAATCCTGACAAACAACTCTAGTCCCAGAAGTAGAAAACTAGTGACCTACCTATGAGGAGCTCAAATCCCCTAACGTTCAGTTACATATGTGAGGAGAATAACAAGGCATAGTTTAAGGACTGACTATATTCTCCCCCCCCCCGGTAAACTAGAAATCTGCTGAGTCATGACAATGAATATCTGATTTACTGTGACATCAAGTATTGGAGCACTTTGGGGTGTGAAAGAAAGAATCAAAGTTGAAATACTCCCATTGTGTCTCCATTTATTCACTTTGGCCAGAAGGGTCAGTTCATTCCTTTTAACCCCAAGCCCAAAGATGCAGTCACCTTCTCCTAGAATGTTAAGATCTTTGATTCTTGTTGTTCTCCTGAATAGACACCATTTTTGCACGCATACACACACACACACACACACACACACACACACATTTTTCTCTTTCCTGTGAATTGCTGCAAGACTGTGGACTGTGTATAATTTCATAAGTGCTTTTTGCACATTGCTGTAAAATGTACTGTCCTGCAAAATGGAATAACGGCTACCGTACTTTGCTGCATGAACAACATTGAATGATACATTTTAAAGGCATTATTAGATTAATAATAATTAATAGTATATTGATAATATCAATAGTGGTGTTAATATTAATTGTTTGTGTGTGTGCGTGTGTGTGTGCGTGTGTGTGTGTGTGGTTTCACAAAGGGAAAAATACATTGCTTTTGCACAGAAACCTCAGTTTTACACAATTTGTATTTTGTGTAAACCATGGCCAAAACCAAACCAACCCAAAACATATGGAGTCTCCTTCTTGAGCCTCTCTAGGAGACTTCCACATACAGTGGTGCCTCGCTTAACGATTTTAATTGGTTCCAAAAAACCATCGCTATGTGAAAACATCGTTAAGCGAAACACCATTTCCCATAGAGATGCATTGAAAACCAGATAATCCGTTCCAATTGGAACGGATTACCATCCTTAAGCGAAAATCCCCATAGGAAAAAACGTTAAGCGAAACCCATTGAAATGCATTGAAGCCTATTTCAATGGGGGAACAAAATTCACAAAAAATTCAGAAAGACTCAGAACAAAGACAAATTAAGTTAACGAAGGTTTTATTAGGTGCACTAACGATTCCAAGCATTTTAAATATTTTTTAAACATTTTAGAATATTTTAAAAATAGCAAAAACAGGGCTGTAAAAAAAACGTTAAGCGAAACAAGGGGAGCTAAAACTGTCATCGTTAAGTGAAGCATGGTCCCGAAATCATTAAGCGAAAATCGCCCATAGGGAAAATCGTTAAGTGAAGCACAAGATCACTCTGAAAAAGCCATCGTTAAGTGAATTTTTCGTTGTACGAAGCAATCATTAAGCGAGGCACCACTGTACTCAAGATGCACCGTCATAATGCTGAGACGAGATTCATGGAAAATATTTCTAAAATTCTTCAGCACAGGTTAAATCAAGGCATTCTAGAGCATTCGTACACCTTTGTTGTGGATACTGTAATCTCCCTGCCAATATAGGGGGAGTGGAGTGATCCATGTTACAGAGGGTGTCGGTGCTCCAACAGGCAATGAAGTGGGGAATGCACAGTACTGTACTGAGGACGTAGTTTACAGTGCAATCCTGCATGTATCTACTCAGCTCTAATCCCCACTGAATTTCATAGGAATTACACCGAGGTAAACGTCTACAGAATTATAGCCTCAATTTCTCAAGAAACACTTCAGTGCCTCTCATATCATGCCTGGTGGGAATTGCTGCTTCTCGATGTGGTGATTATTCAGTCTAATACATCTTGATATTTGGGAATGGGAAGTGACCACATCAGAGAGATTTCTTGAAAGCCCGCTTTTTTGCTTTTGCTAATATGAAATTTCATGACTGTACATATAACTGTTGGCAGAGGGACTTTATGAAGAGGAAGCTTTTAGTTGCGAAGGTAAACAGAAGAGTATAGACAAACACATTGTTTGCCTACATTTTTCCTTTATTGCAGGAAGGATATTATATAGTGCTTTTCATTCCTTTTATTGTATTGTAGAGTGGAATTTTCCTACTAAGGTTGCTATTGTGAGCTCAGACGTGCATCTTTTTCATTCATTGACTCCCGGGTGTACATATTACATGTATGTCTTATGTTTGCGTATAAAAATGTAAGTTGCATATCCCCTCATCTATTCACATGTGACATAATTTGCAAAAATGTCTAATGTGTAAATTGTACGCCCAGTTATGGATGGTGTGTTTGACACAGTTATGATTGCATGGATGAAACAATTTTCCATGCTTAGAACATGATTAAATTGTTATGTTGCTCCATAATTTTAATAACGATACATTCAACCCTTTGCCATGCCTTTGTTAATGTATTTTGTTTTAGTTACTTTTATATTTTGTTTTAAGTTGTTATTATTTCTGTTTTATTGCTTTGTATTACTGCATTTGTAAACCGCCCAGAGTGGCCTTGGTAGCCAGATGGGTGGTATAAAAATAAAATCAAATAAATAAATAAATATTTTTAATGTAGCTTTTTCCCTTTAGAGTCGTGGAACTGTAGAGTTGGAAGGGACACCAAGGATCCACATAATTCTACATAATTCTTACTTTTCCGGGAATTAGTTGCTGTTTGTCTAGAGAAAAGAAGGGAAGGCACTGAGAAAAAACATGAAAACCAAGAGTGAATATTATTTTTCAAGAGTGCCTATTATTCCACAGCACCCAACACATTTTTTAAAAAGTCATTGTTCCCTTTGTCAAGTCAACTATAAATAGATATAAATATGCAATGTTTTGATATGGACAGCTACTGAAAATTGTTTCTGCACTTTTCCTCTCCAGTTCCATGAACAATTTGCTATAGATATCCATGTTAACATTTCTGTATCCATTTCTACATGTAGTCACCACTGCCAAAAGAATTATGTTGGGCATGGTTGAATAATAAATACAGTCACTTTGAGAAATACATTTTGCTCTTTTGCTGTTTGTTAATACAAAAACAAGCAAATTTAGGATTATAAGAGTGCGGCCAAAACTTTGAAAATTCCTGTCAAAAGTCCTCCGAAAATGCCTTAAAGTGCCCTGTGTCTTGTTGAGCTTCATCCTTCATCCACTGCTGCTTTTCTGCATGGAGATCAGAGCTGGCTCAAGCAGCAACATCTCAGATGACTGTCAGGACCCCCTGCTTATCAGACGCTCAGGGGATATGTACTTAAAGGTAATGGTTGTTGTCGGTTTTTCGGGCTCAATTATGTGTAAAGGTAACTTTACACATAATTAGAGAAAGTTTCTTAATAGCAAATGAGGTTTTTCTATTCCCACCTTTGAAAGATACTACACCCTCAATACCTAAACAAATAAAAAACTTTCATTTCAGGTAACTTGCTTTTAAGTCCTTACTTCCAAGTTGGATATACACTGCCTTTTTTTTAAGACATAAGACATAAGAAATTTATTTGTCATTGCGCTCACAAGTGGGTGCAACGAAATGAGGTGCTCTTCCCCAAGGTAAAACTGGACAACACTACAAAAAAAAAAAGTTAAAATATACACAACTTTCACCATCCAAATATAGATACCCCGTTTTCTCTCAGCAATTAAAAAGTCCACCAAAAACTTATGGCCCCGCATTTAAACTCAATACTGCACTTGGGTAAAAACTGTTCTTGAATCTGCTTGTCCTTGCTTTCAATACCCTGAATCTCCTTCCTGATGGTAATAGTTTAAAGAACTGATATCCCGGATATCATGTGTTAATACTGAATGTTCATATTTTATTTTATTTATTTATTAGATTTTTATTCCCCCCTTCTAGACTATGTCTACCCAGGGCAGATCACAATATAATTATTCATAAAACAATTAAAACCATGAATTAAATCGACAATTTTAGTATTGATCAAGATGGAAAATACAACAAAAGACTAAATAAAAGTAGCCCATCATAGATGGAGGAAGTGGATGGAGAGGGTGGGCATGTTGACCCCCAACATTGTTTTACTGTTGCTTCCATCAGATGTAGTTGGTATCGGCTAGTTGGATGGGAGTTGCGGTCCAGCTACTTTCTAGAGGGGCATCCCACTGCCTGTCTGTGCCACAAAGCATGAGCAGATGCTGTTCCCTTTTCTGTCTTTGCATGTTCAGAGTGCATATTTTGGATTCCAGACACTATCGCTTTCAAAAGTTTTTCTCTTATCATTCAAAGAACATGTGATAGGAAGGGCTGGTCTCCTGCTACCTCTTGATACGCTCCCTGGTGGTGGTAACCCCTTTGATGCATGATTTGAATGTGGGAGAAGAAACTTAGGATTAGGGGCTGAAAATATACTTCTTTTAAATTGATTAATTTCAATGCAGATGTTATCTATCTCAATAGAAGGAATCATTATGCCTCCACAGCCAGTGTTGTGGCCCCCACAAACCCACCAAAAAAACCTTCAAGCTTTCCCTCTCTCAAAACTGGGCTACTCACACTACTGTTGCAGGTGATTTCCCCAATCACTGTTGTGTGTTGTTCACACAGGATATCCCCACATCTAATATTTTAGCACCATATTTGAAAACCAGAAATACATGTGTCATCTCAACTGGGTTGGTGCAGGTAATTAAAAAAAGCGTTGACTATTAGGATGATGTGCTTTCTTTTTTATATATATTGTTGTGTTTTGTCTTAATGACAAAATTGTGTTTTTCATCTGATTTTATATTTAATTGTAATATTTTTCACTTCATTTCCCCACTGACTGAGTACTGTTTACTGGCAGAAAAGCAGGGTATCAATTGACTAAATACTTTTATAAATGTATGAAAGTATGTACATGTGAACTGGGAGCCATTCATCCCTCTGTCCTCCATGCAGTCTAAAATAAACACATGTAGTTTGCTAAAAATGTGGGAAAGAGGTGATGCAACTAAAAATACAGAAGAATATCATGGAAAAAGGAAGCAATCAGGAGAGATTTAAAGGATGTATGGCATGGCTGTGGATAAGGGTTTCTGGAAGGAAGCTGTGTGTATAAGGAAAACTTTGATTCAATGGATGGAATTGGTTCAAGGAGCAAAAATCCCTCTTGGATAACCCAGAATGACAATAAAACCCCAAAATGCTCAACAGTATATTAAAACCAGATCTGCCAGCTTCCTGCTTTGAGCAGGAAAGGACAGCTATTTAGGGCCAATCTAAATGGTAATTTCCTGCTCCAGTATAATCAGCATGTTTTCCCTTGTAGTGCTTGCACTCCGTTTAAAAGAAAACAAAGGCTGCTTCCCTATAAAGTTTGCGATAGCCCCCACTCAGAAAAGACGGAAGTCTCAAAGCCAGGCTCGCTGAGTGAGCCAGGGTGCTAGCCAAACAACCAATTGCTAAGGGAAAGGAAGGGTTAAAAAGTCCTCAGACTTCCACATACTTTCACAATGAATTTTCTAAGCAATATTCCATGTTTCCTTTTTTTGCCTGTTTTTGGCACCAATGTAAGACACTCTTACAGGAACGAAACAAGATTATGGTTTCTGCCTCCAGACATAGTTGTAGCTATTGCTTCAGGATTCAATTAGAAGTATTTTCCTTGAGTTAGTCTGTGTAGGGAAAATAAGGAATATTAAACGGAAATAAAATTAAAATGAGTTATATATATTTTCCTGTTCCTCTAAACTTCGAGCATTTCATTTGGTATGACTTTTAGAAAACTATTCTGCTTTTTATTATGTCTGTAGAAATCCTGTGTGATAGCTTTATCTCTCTATCTGTTTATAGTTGGGCCAGCTGGTTTCTGGCTTTTTGTGCTGGTTTCAGCCCTAAATGACAAGATGAGCAGATCCAAGCGCAGGGCAATTCCAGAAAGTCAGCAGGAGAGGAAGTCAGAGCCTGTCCTGTTGAATCAAACAATCCAAGATTTGGAAAAGATCTCAAGGGTCATCTAGTCTGATCCCTGCTGAGGCAGGAATTCTGGAAATTATCATTTTCAGAGCTCTGCCCTACCAGATGACCTTCAAAACTTTTCAGCAGAGCAGAGTCTAACTTCTAAGGAGGCCTGTTCCAGTGCTCAACAGCTTCTACGCTCAGAACATTTACCCAAAAGTTTCCTTGAAGTTTCCTGCAATTTGAGCTCCGTGGTTTGCTTCTTACCCTCTTGGAGCACCAGGAAACACATTTGCTCAAAGGTGCTGAACGATTGCTATTTATTGCCTCTCAGTTCTCTTATCTTCAAGCTAAACATACCCTTCTACCTCAGTCTTATTTCTTGATTTCTACATTCTGGGTATATGGCCATTGTACTGCACAAACATAAAATCACATTTGCTTTTAGCACAGTTTGGACACAATCCACAAAAATAAGAGCTGGCTAATGGAGTTCACTGCACTGGAGTGGGGGATCTTCCTGCAATTCACGTCTTGTTCAAATGTTGTCCTGGTACACAGAAAACATCCCCAAAATGGGCTACTGGTGCCTCTTTTTCCTACACCCATCGCCAGGGCCTCGAATAAGAACGAATGCTACAAACGTGTCTCCCTGTCCACCCAACAAGACATGTGGTTAACTGAATGAATACAGTGACAGCGTGCAAGTTTTCTTACGTAAATATCAGCTGCAGGGAAGCCTGTGCAGTCTTAGGACTGCAGGGAAGAAAATCAAGGGGTGTGAGTTACTTCTGCATTTCCTTTTCATCAGACACAGTCCTTGAAAGCTCCTAACAAGTAAAAGTTCTTCCTCTTCAAGGACTCTTTGTTGTTTTGTGGCCAGAGACAACTCTAACACACATCTATTCTCCTCCTTGCTGTGATGGTTTCTTTAGCTTTTCCTTTTAACAGCAAGTTCTTATTCGAACCAAAGGAGGCTTCCCTTAAGATTCAAACAGGAGCTTTAGAGAGATGATTCTGCCTCCCGCAAGTTTTTGGCAGATGCAGGTGGAGTGGGAGAGAGTTATTTGCGTCCTTCCTGTCTCCCATAATGCTTAGAGCTAGAGTTGCCATATGCCTCACCTAACCAAGGACATGCCTTTATTTGAAGAATGATGAGAGGACTACATTCTGTTTGATGGTGCACTTTATCTAAAGTGCTCATTCAGGCCAGTTGAGATAAGAACCGTATCAACAGAGTGTGATGTTCCTAAAGTTGCCATCAGCACCTGATACCTGGATTTAAAAACTGAACAGACACACTAACCACCTGATAATGGACTTCGTATTATGGTGAAATGTATTCTGTTCCTCTTCAGGTTACACTGTTTTGAAATTTGAATCTATAGGTTTTAATTAGCCCATGCAAGTATTGTGAAAGATTGGGAGAATCAATTTTTGGGATTACCACTGGCCATGCTGGCTGGGGTATTCTAGAAAATGCATTCCCACACTCTGACTTGTATCAGCCCCATTGTGCCTCCTTGATAGGCGATGGGCTCGATGATCCATAGGGCGCCTGCCAGTTCTTCCATTCTATGAGGATGGTGATGATTCAATCGTCATAAATTACTACAGAAGAATTTGCTTTCCTATAACATGCCTGTTTGGGGACTGAGTGTTGTGCAGAATTTTGTATTTCTTACTGGAGCTGGGATGGAAAAAGAGGAAACATTCAAAGAAGAGTTCTGTCTGTAAGGCAGGACCAGGACTGCCACGTTATTATTTCTCTCTTGATATTTAAGCAGAATTTTAAAAGTGTGTACAGTGGTATCTCGCTTAACAATGTTAATTCGTTCCAGCGAAATCACTGTACAGCGAAAACGTTGTAAAGCGAAATAAAAAAGCCCATTGAAATGCATTGAAAACCGTTCAATGCATTCCAATGGGCTGAAAACTCACTGTCCATAGGGGTGACCATTTTCGGGTGCCTGTAAAGCAAAAAATGGCTCCTAAACACAGCGGGGAGCCATTTTGTACACCCAGCGGCCATTTTGAAACCCGATGATCAACTATTTGTAAAGCAAAAATCGGTTCCCGAAGCAGGGAACCAATCATCGCAGAGCAGAAAAACCCCATTCAAACCATCGTTTTGTGATCGCAAAAACATCATTGTTAAGCAGATTCGTTGTTAAACAGGGCAATCGTAAAGCGGGGCACGACTGTATTAACAGTAGGTTGCCTGTAGCCTTCCCCATGCATAAGTCTCATTGACCTGAATGGGCCTTAGTTCTGAGTAGACACATAGAGGGCTGACCTGACAGTATGCAGAGGAGTGCGTGGTTTGGGAGGGGTGTGCATTTTGGTGTACATTTATGATTAATGTTTACAAAAGGCTTTGTGTATTTTTGCTTTACTCCTAATGAGGCAGCAGGTCAAGTTTTAACAGAAAGGACACTGTGGCTTGAAATATGGTATTGTGCCCATCAAAGTCGGTCGGGTCCTTTGCTTGGCTTATGATGAATACTGTTCTTTAATAGTGGCCTGGTGTTCATGAAAAACTTATTACAGAGGCTAAGATGGGAGCCAAGAATGAAGAAATGGCTGAGTGGCAGCAATCAATCACTCCTTTTAAAAGATGAACCGATCTTTTCACTCTCGCCCCTTTCTTTTTTTTCCTAAAGTAACACTTCATAAAAAGCTTTCCAACATAAATATGCAAAGTATTAGGGCAATTATATCTTGCGTGATCCTTTCAGTTTTTTCTGGTACATGAACCGGCTTGAGTGGAGAGCAGAAAAGGTGGGCTATAAAACAGCAAAGCATGCTTCCAAAAAAAAAAAAAAAATGAAAGGAAGGAGAGGGGGGGTGAAAGCAACAGAGAAAAGAGGAGAAAAGAGTGCTTGAGATTTAAGAGGGAAGTGCCTATTAAATCGGAGCTGTAAAATGAGATTAGGCAGAATATGTTCTAAATAGTAGCCTCCCTATAAGATTTACGTGGGGGTGAGGTTTGTGGCCAAGGGACAGCAAGGGGTTTACTGGATGGAGTTTAAACATTTCCTTGAAACAGAACTTCGGCAACTTTGGTGGGCCTGAAAGCCAAGTTTTTGTTCTTGCCACCACATGGCCTGTAGCAGGCCTTGACGTGCCCAGAAATGTCCCTCCTAAATGCAGTCGTCAAAACCAGAAGAGTGGGAGGTCAACCTATTAAAAGCAAAAACTGCCAACTGGCAAACTCCATTTTGCTACTTTTTTTTTCAGGTTAGGAAGCAAATATTTTTTGCAGGGGCTTGCGGGGAGAATCTGTGGGAGCCTATAAGAACTCTTTGGGGGCCAGAAATAGTCTACAGGCAACCCTCTGCTCACCAATGCCCTAAAAATATGTATACACATAGACACTTACATACAGAGATGTTTATACATGAGGGAACATAAGGAACTATCTTACACTGAATTAGAACCTTGATCCATCTAACGCAGAACTCTCCAGAGTTCCAGAAGAATTCTTCACTTGTCTTATATGGACGTTTCTAGTACAATATTCCCTTCTAGTAAGGCAAAATCTGGACCAGATTTTTTTTGCATACTTATTGATCTTTGCCTTCATATTGCCTGTTAATGTTGTAAGTTGCCTCCTTATTCGTTGTTTGTAGTTTTAAATATTGTCTTCTAATGATGTTAACCAGCATTGTATACTCATTGTTTTCAACTTTAAACATTGCCTTTCATTGTTGTAAGCCACCTTTTCTCCGTTTCAAGGAGAAAAACAGGGGGAAAATATTTTAAATAAATAAATAAATAAACAAACTGGGGAGCTGTGTCTCCCCCCCCCCCCCCAGTATTTGGGTGAGGCACTCCTCCATCCCTTCTCACGGTGGTCTCTCATCCAAATACGAATCAGATTTGATCTTATCTAGCTCGCAAAACCATTTGTGAGCTAATACGTTTAGGGTGTAATGCTGCTGAAGAAATATCTACATCCTATAGATTGTAGAACATCACACTACCAAGTTGAAAACAAGCATGGGAAATGAGTTGACATATTGCAACTGATACATGGAGGTCATTCACAAAGCCACATGGTGTAAGGCAGTGGTCCCCAACCTTGGACCTCCAGATGTTCTTGGACTACAACTCCCAGAAGCCTTCACTACCACTTCTGCTGGCCAGGATTTCTGGGAGTTGAGGTCCAAAAACATCTGGAGGCCCAGGATTGGGGACCACTAGTGTAAGGTGTAGTTTGACCTGGTGAACACACAGAGAATAAATATGATTCTTAAGAGCGCAGGTGGCCCAGGTTGTTTTGATGCATGAAGAGGAACAGCAGATAAGAGTCTGGAAAAGAGCATCACTTAGAGAAGTAAATTTTTGAACAGGAGCTGCTGGAATCACCCAGCCTGCATGGCCCATGCTGTCTGGGGCATGGTAGGGGAAAAAAGGTAAGCTTTCCAAGGTTCAGGTTCAGGGGGAATGCTAACCCAATAGAAATATGCTACACATCACCTCTTCAGCAGAACAAACGAGCCACCAACAACGCATCTGTCTTTCCAGGATTAGATTTCTGTTGATTAGTCCTTCTCTAGCTGGCACCTCTTCTACTTCACTTGAATCAGTCACAAAAGAGAGCAAGCAGAGTAGGCCCCGACAACGTCCCATTTTGACAGCTTTCGACCACAGGTGGCAAACCTTTGGCAATCCAATTGGGCTGAAAGGCCCAGAATCCTCAGCCTGTATTGTCAGTGATAAAGGATCGTGGAAGCTATACTCCAAAACATCTGGAATGCCAAGGGCTCACCACCCCTGCTTTAGGATGGTTTCCATGTGGAAATTGAAAGCAGTGTTCACACTTTTTAACATAGCTTAAGTTTAAAAGGGCTGATATTTGAACCTTTCTGTGACTAATCCTTCCTCCCCACCCGCGTCCCTGGAACAGAAACCTCTGTGTCTTCTAATCCAGTGAAATTGGAAGTGGTGCCCTGTGATAGCTCTGCTGGCACAAAGTCCATGTAAAAACTTTGATCAGTGAGGAAAGAAATAAGCTTCATTCACCACATTCGGCCAGGAAAAGAATCCCTGACACACATGTACATATAGCCCAGCACCAACACACACACCCTTTTAGCCAAAGCAACTGGCATTGGGTGGAAACTGGAAGCTCTTTCTCCTCAGCAGAGACAGTGTGGGTTAGTATTGAAAAAGCATAATGGCTTTCATTCAAAGGTGCCATATGGTTGCTTATAAGATTTCTGTACAGCAATTTCCGTAGCAGTAACTAAACAAATGGCACTGTAGCACAATATAATGCCTGTCAAGAGCAGTGATAAAAGGATGTTTTATCCCTGTGATGTCTTTTCCCCCTCCCTGTTTCTACTCACCACTTTTGTCAAGGAACACCGGCTAGAACTGTGGCCCTCCAGATGTTCTTGGCCTTCAACTCCCAGAAGCCTTCAGCACCACCTCTGCTGGCCAGCACCACCTCTGCTGGCCAGGATTTCTGGGAGTTGAAGGCCAAGAACATCTGGAGGGCCACAGTTCGACACCACTGGGCTAGATGGATCGTCTAGGAATCCCAGAATGTGGCTGATGAAATTCATGGTCTTGGCTTATCAAGAGTTCTCTCCAAAAGTCAAATTACACACCAATAGAAATTACCTCCAAGATAACAGCTTTCCCTCTAGGCATGAAGTTCTTTCAGGACTCCATGCCTGAGCAACCATACTTGCAAATGAAGCCCTGGTTGCCTGATGATGATAAACCAAAAACAAGATGATTTGTCACATATAGAATAAAGCAGGCTTATGCCAGGATAAAGAGAAATAACTTGCTTCTTTAAAAAGCCCGAGTTTTAATTAGATGACTATACAGTGGTGCCTCGCTTAATGATTACCTCATTAAATGATGAAACCGCTTGACGATGAAGTTTTTGCGATCGCAAAACGATGTTTTAATGGTAAAAATTTGATTAACGATGATCGGTTCCCTGTTCCGGGAACCGATTTTTCGCTAAACGACGATTTTGAAACAGCTGATTTGCAGCTCTAAAATGGGTTTGGGAAAGGCTAGTGAGTTTGTGATAAAGATTTGATTTGAACAGAGGACTTCCTGACCCCCAGCAGTTTGTGCCCCATTCAGTTCGATTTTCTTCTGGATCTGAGTTGACTTGGAAGCTTTCCACTGACTTGTGCTGGAAAAATCAAAAAGGCCACAACTTTTGGAGGTTTTTCGGAGACATGATAGACCTTAAAGAGCATGCTAAATCAGTCAAATTTCAGACAGCTAATAGATACACTGAATGTTTGCTTTAAAAAAAGAAAGCTGAAGTGACTTATGCCTCAACCAGTTCTATTTGTCCTCTAAAGACAAATCAACTTTAAAATTCATTTTATTTCACCAGAGAATCAAATCTGGCTATTTCAATTCAGTACGCTGCTGACCTCTGCTTTGCATTAAAAAAAAAACAACAAAAATATGTATTAAATTTTCCTGACTGATTATGTGGGATGGGACATTAATATAGCGTATTTGCTACGGAGAGGCAGGTATGTGGCTGCTTTTAATCCATGGGGAAATTGATACTGTATATGCTCTTGATGCTGGAAATGTTTAATGGCCATTCTTTAGAATATTAAAAGGGAAATTACACATTGTAAGGATTAAAATGGGTGACAGTGGTGTTCAAAGGAAGCCATTGTTCCAGCTTCACAAACTCAAGCAACAGGTTTAAACTGAAATATAAAACACACTTCCTGAGAAGCAAGCCCCAGTGAATTCTATGGGGCCAAATTTTAGAAGGCTACTCTTGAAAATTCCTAATGGATTTTGCTTTGACCATTGCAGCCAAATTTGAGGGGGGGGGGGAAGAAAAGAAATATCAGACATTTTGGAGATTGCTCATTCATAGAGTTGCCATGAGTTGGAAGCACATAACATCAACAACATGGTAGAGAATTTAAAAAAAAAAACAATCCAGGGCTAATGCTTTATTTTTTTCAACAACTAATAACATTAAGACATCAAGTTAACAAAACTGAAGGGGGGGGGGCAAACCAACAAACACAGTGCATCCTGCCACCGGGCCTATTAGAGTAACTGCTTAAACCATTTACCCTTCTGGAGGCCCTTTCCTTTTCCAAACTTAGAACATATATTAAACTTTGTCCCTTCCCCTTTATCAATACAAAATCAATAAATTCTCCCCATGTATCTGCAAACAGATCTTTACTAGTTATCCCCTTAACGTTTACGCTTCATGTAAATTTATCATTAATAGCTCTATCCCAGACTTCTCTGTACTAATCTCTTTGAGCTGATTTTCAGTTCCTACCAATAATCAATCTTCCCACTGTTAACAGATTAAAAGTTAGTTCCCTCATCGTCCCGTTTTCCATGTCCTATTTGGATATTGATAAAAGCATCATTTTGGGAGATACAGCCAAATTTAAATTGTTTATTTCATTTATTTCTTTAAAAAACCATTGTCCAAATTTATATATACACACATTCTCACCACATATGAAAATAAGTGCATGTTCTCTGGCAATCTCTCCAGCACATCTTAGAACAATTGTCATCTGTCTGACCAAGTTTCACTGGAGTTAAGTACCATCTCCAAACTAACTTATCAGAACTCTGTTTTACCCTTATTGACATGATCTCAGTACTCTAATGTTCCACATATTTTCCTATCCACTACAGCTTATTTCTTCTCCCAGATCACATCCTGTAACATTTTAAGCAAATCCTCCTGTTCTTCTGCTTCCAATTATAAATTATAAATTTTACTAACTGTCCCTTCCCCTATCTTCTTCCCTCCTAGACTTTCCTTCTGAGGACTTCCTTCATATCTTGTATCTTCCCTACATTTACTGTTTATTTTTATCCAATTCCTTGCCCACTGTTCTATTTGAATAACATTATACCAAGGTATTTCATCTTTGCCTATCTCTTCAATTATTTGTTCTCTATTCTCCATTTTTTAAACCAATCTTGTAGCATAATGACTTGTCTCAAATGATATTCAGTTGGACTTTTTAAATTTTCTGGGTTTTTTTCCAGCTCTGTCATTGGACCTAATGGAGATACTGATAGAACAAACATTTTTCTATATTTAACTCAGTAGAGAATTTTGAAGTGCACAGATTCATCATGACAGCCTCTACAGCTGAGCCCACAAGGAGTTGCACAAAATTCAGGCAGCTGTGTTCATCCGTATCAACAAACCTGCCTCTACCAGAAGCAGATCTTTTGTAAAGCTAATGGCCCTTAATTGCCTGTGCAAAGTCACGGGAGCTCAGAATATTGTACTGTAAATTCAAACAGGGATTACTTATTACTAGGGGGTGTATTTCTATGACATTTCACACTTTCTCTGCAACCTATACTTGAACTCTCAAGCAAGTTTAAACATATTTATGAGTAATCTGGCCTTCCTCACCAGATTACTCATAAACATATCAAAACACACTTATAAATTCATAGGCTGCAAAAGGTGTGTGTGTGTGTGTGTGTGTGTGTGTGTGTGTGTGTGTGTGTGTGTGTGTGTGTGTGTGTGTGTGTACACATACCTTTTGCATATATGTGACATGTCATTGAAATCCTCCCCCTACTTATAACAATATATCACTGCTTGGAATTGCCGTTTCCGTGTTAAGTATTGTAGGGATTTGACAAAGGAAGTTTGAGGGTGTGGTGGCAGATGAGAACATCATATATGCTAATCAAAAAGTTCTGGTGCTTTGATCCAACTCGCTACAGCTCACTACACCTCTGGTCTCCATTCATGCGAAATAGCCTTTGGACACAAAAGCAGGATTCTGCCATGTTTTACAATCCTAACATTTACCATTTAAATGGTGATGATCATGAACCGGAGGAGAAATGCAGCAGCCTGGAGTGACTAATCCATATTGTGCATTTGTTGACGAAATAACAAGTTTTCTGGCTGCCTGTGTCTTTTTCCCTCCCCAATGGAGTCATCAAAACCTGTGCCAGGCCTGTAATAGATATTCACTTTCCGAACAGCACCTTATATATTTATGCCTGCATTATGCTCTTGTTTGGAATGACACTCAAGGGAAATTCAGTTTAGATAGAGTCTTCTGGTTTTTGTTTTTTTGTTTTTTTTAAAAATGAAGCCCGCAGTGATTCCATATGCCCCCTTTGCTTTCAATATCTAAGAAAAATCATGCTGTGTATTCAAAATCCACTCTCTATCTCTCCTTTCCCCTTCTTCTCCTTCCTCCTCCTCCTCTTCCTCCTCTCTCTGTCTGTCTATGTCTCTCTCTCTCTCTGCAGGCAGGCTGGTCATCCGAAGAGTTAACCATTCCAAATCATTTAATATTTATGCACCTCTTGTGCTGCTCAGGGGTTCCTTTATGTGGGATTGCATATTAGATAAGATCACAGATCCACTCTGAGCCAAATGCTGTTACTCCTACTGAGGTCTGACTGTACTTCAGATGTCAAAAAAATATGAATAGGTGGTCTTAATGCTCTCCTCTGGTGTTATATCTGTCTATAGAGAATATAGCTTACAACAGATTAGAAGCAATAGAGGACTTGACATATACTGCAAAAGCAGGAAGAATGATGCTTGTTGACATTATCGGCTAAACCTGTAGGGGAATTTTCTTTCTTTCCTACAAAAAGAAAATGAAAAGGAATATTTGCTTATTTGTTCACCTCTACTTTCCTTTTTTTAAAACGTGCTTTTGCAGTTTATCTTTCCAAAGCTTATTGTTTAGTCGTTAAGTTTTGTCCAACTCTTCATGACCTCATGGACCAGAGCACGCCAGGCCCTCCTGTCTTCCACTGCCTCTCAGAGTTTCATCAAATTCATGTTGGTTGCTTCGATGACACTGTCCAACCATCTCATCCTCGGTCGTCCCCTTCTCCTCTTGCCTTTACTCTTTCCTAACATCAGGATCTTTTCCAGGAAGTCTTCTCTTCTCATGAGATGGCCAAAGTATTGGACCCTCAGCTTCAGGATCTGTCCCTCCAGGAGCACTCAGGGTTGATTTCCTTCAGAATGGTTAGGTTTGATCTCTTTGCAGTCCAGGGGACTCCCAAGAGTCTCCTCCAGCACCACAATTCAAAACCATTAATTCTTCGGCAGTCAGTCCTCTTTATGGTCCAGCTCCAACTTCCATACATCGCTACTGGAAAAACCATAGCTTTGACTATGCGGACCTTTGTTGGCAAGGTGATGTCTCTGCTTTTTAAGATGTTGTCTAGGTTTGTTATCACTTTCCTCCCAAGTAGCAGGCGTATTTTAATTTTGTGGCTGCTGTCACCATCTGCAGTGATCATGGAGCCCAGCAAAGTAAAATCTGTCACTACCTCCATATCTTCCCCTTCTATTTGCCAATATGTTTCTATTATTCCAAAGTAGTTTTTGTTTATTGAGCCATTTTAAATGAATGTCAAGCAAGTACTTGGTATGGTTAGAATCACCATAGTGTTTAAGTGTCTTACGGGTCTGCCTGATCCTCTGTTGTTTGTTTGATATGCATTTCTCTTTGCAGATACAATTCACTTGCTTTAAAGTTTCCATAACCAGCTGGATAACTCACTGGTGCAGGTATCTGTCTGCAGAATTAGAGGCTGGGAGTTTGATTCCCCACTGTGCATCCCAAAGAAGCCAGCCTATATGATGTTGGGCAAGCTACACAGTCACAGGATGCCTCCAGAAGATTAGATTTAGATTAGGCATCCTTCAGTCTCGAGAAACTATGTTACTGTAATGTGCTCTGTATGGAGGACTTGGAACAACGTCTGGTGAGGCTGAGAAGGCCAATTCAAGACTGACAGTCCCTTCCACACTGAAGACAAATACAATCTGTCCCCTGCCCAGCTCCCTGATTTTGCTGATTTCGGGACTGCCTCTTTGCCTCGGCCTGCTGGACAAGGTTCTCTTCAAATTGGGAGAGGCCATGATGCACCGCGTGCCTCCAGGCTGAACGCTCCGATGTCAAGGTTTCCCAGTTCCATGATCACTGCAGATGGTGACAGAAAAAGGGAATGGTAAACCATTTCTAAGTATTCTCTACCTGGGAAACCCTTAAAAGGGTCTCTATAAATCAAAACAGACATGAGGGCACATGGTTATTATTAAATATTACATAGTCCCATCTATTAACAGCCTCTAGTTTATGGCTATGACAATATCTGTGTATTTATAAAGCTTAGAATTTGGGAAAATTACTATTTTTGGAGTACAGCTCCCAAAATATCAACACTCTCTGAGGGACTCTTAAGAGCTGCAGGGCAAAAAAAGAAGAAGTCATTTTCCAAGGTCTTAGTGGGTCACAGTTTAGGGGCACTAAACTGCTAGGTACAAGGATCAATATGGGCAGACTAGTGAACTATCAGGGGGCACTTAGCGTTGTTACTTATGAAGATAAAATTCATTTGTGCTCATGTGACTTGCTTTGAACCTATTATGGAACAACTAGACCCAGAGCAGTGCCATGAAAATATCCTTCAATTCTCATTTTGTAGATTGCAAATGCCGTATAGTCCCTTTCCTGTTTTTCATCTACAGGGAATAGATGAAAATGATCAGATAATCTGGTAAACAGGTGAAATTCATAAATTTGCTCTCAGTGGGTGACTTGGTAGCTCTTTTCTTAATTTCTAGATTTCCTATCATCTGGTGGCAATTACTGTGATCTCTTAAAGAAAAGCATTAGCTGTTCACAGGAGGACGGATTACCTACAAAAGCCCTCATCAGCCTTAACATTATTGGAACAGTGAAATGTGCCATCAGATAAATAACAAATCCTTGAACAAAGGCTATTTAGAAATGGATACATAAATAGAAGCAGACTACCTGCATCATCACACATCATAGGTGTCCTTTTGTTGTATTAAGCAGAACTGTGCTATAAAATAGTCTTGCTGCCAATACAATAGAAACACAGAGCTCTAGAAAACAGACAAAGAAATCCACATGGCTCTGGATTCTGGGAAATATGGCAAATGCAATTAGTCTGAACTTTTCCAGTCCTCATTTCTCCTCTGTGTTGGCCATGTTCATCTTTTATTTCAGCATGGAAGGCCAGCATCTTTCCATGTTTTTCCTCCATTTGTATTCTAAGCCCCTAGAATGAGAAGCCTAAGAATGTGGACTTATTCTATTCTTTCTATAGTTGTCAAAACTCCCGATTCAGTACTTTACAGGGACTTAGAGCTATTTGAGATGTTCCAGCAGTTGATATTGTGAGTGGTCTCTCCGTAATCAACCATCATCACAAGAATCCAGGCCACTGGGTCAAGGTGGGGGAACTTTACAAGCAGGATTCATGTGATGATCATCAGTTATGACATGGTTGATTTCTACAAAGAGCTACCTGGAACAGTTCCAAACTGAGCTGTCTAAAACATCTACTGCAATTTTAAGCAGACAAAAGTACAGTGCTGCCTCCATTTACGACCATAATCCATTCCAGAAGATGAACGTAACTTGAAATGGTCATAAGTTGAAGCACAATTTCCCATAGGAATGCATTGAAATGCAATTAATCCATTCTGGCCGAAGAAAAAAATCACCCCCCCCCAAAAACACCCACTGCAAAACTCATTGGAAACGCGATTAATCCTTTCTGGCAGAAGAGGGGGGGGGATAAAAGCAATCAAGCATGTAAGACCCCATTGGAAGTGCACAGAAAAGAAACGGAGCAGATCAGAAATGCACAGAGAACAAAGGGGGCAGGTCGGAAATGCAAAGAAAACAAAGGAAAAAGCAAGGGAAGCATGCAGGACCTATTGGAAATGGGGGGAAACCCAAAAAGCAACCAACCCCCCCCCAAGACTCATCAGAAATGGGAGAAAAAACCCAAAAAGCAACCAAACTCTCCAAGACCCATCAGAAATCGGGGGAAAGCCAAAAGACAAACAAACCCCTCAAGATCCATCAGAAATGGGTGAAAACCATCAAAAAGCAACCAAACCCCCCAAGACCCATTGGAAATGGGGGGAACCAATAAAACAAACCCCCAAGACCCATCACAGCACAGAAACATAACCCCCCCAGCTCGAAACCACTCTGCAAGAACACCCAGAACAGTTTTTAAAAAGCAGAAAACAGCACCTTACCTTACAAGGCAGCCCAAAGCCTCACTGCAAACACACACCCGCACCCACACTCACTCACTCAGAAGCAGAAGGAGGCAGTTCCCAAGCCTCCAACAATGACATGCACTCTAACTGCTGGGGTGAAAGAGCTACAAAGAAGCAGCCTCTTCGCCACCTACAGTTAGCAATTTGAATTTCCTGCCTTTTGCCCCTGCCTTTTTCTGTGGAAGCTCCGGTCACAAGTATTGTAGAAGCAAATTTTTGCAGCCGGAGCTGGTCGTAACTCGAAATGGTTGTAAGTAGGGACATTGGTAAGTCGAGGCACCACTGAAGTGAAAAGTTTGACTTGGATACAAATTCTTTTCATTGGAGACACACTTAAAATGATGGATAGGAATTATTCTAATGTGATAAGCCAGTGGTTGCTGCTTTGACAGTGTAAAATCTCAGTTCTGTAAATAGAAGGGTTAAGTAAATGTGTTCCAGATGGTCTTGGTCTTTGTCTTTCTGTATAGGTGATAGTAGTTTAATCAGGGGATACCCACAGTGAAGTAGCGGATAAAGTGATGGACTACGACTCAGGAGATCTGAGTTCGAATCTCCACTCAGCCATGGAAACTCACAGAGGGATGGGTAGAACTGGCAAAACTTTTCATTAAATATCTCAATTGCCTTAACAGCACATGAGAGTTTAATCAGACCCTCATTAATCAAACCACTGTCAATTAGTCCACATGAAAAATAACTTGATGTCGTAAGTTAACTATATAAAAGTATAAGTCATGTTCATCTGCATTGTAAAATGAAAGGTAATGGTCCTTCTCTGTTAAATCTATAGTCTCTTGATCTTTACATGATAGATTTTTAGTATTTAATTCTTCAGGGTTTGATACCAGAGTTTACAGACATATGGATTTTGAAACTTTTGCTAAGGAATTATAGCCCATTTGAAGGACAGTAATTTTGAGTTTTTAATTCTCAGTTCCAAAAGCCTGAATTTGTACTTGATGAGGTTCATTGCCTGGCTTATATCAACATCACCTTATAAATTCTGTTCTCAGATGCTGATTCCCCAACACTTGCCTTATAAAAGTGCAATGAATGGAATTTCACTTTGTTTTCAATTTTAGCTGGAAAAGAAAAGAAAAGGGAGCGGCAGAGTATGCATTGGAAGAGTAATGACAGTGCTTCATATTTAGAGAAAGATTACTGAAATGTGGGGGGATTTGCTGCTTGGGTAAAAGCCTATCCTCCATATTATTTTACCCATTCTTCGTGCACTGGAGAGGACACTCCAGCTTCGTGTACAGCATTGAAACAACATGGGAAGTAGCAGTTACTGGTTATAAGTCTTTGCTTTACTGACGTAGAGCATGACGCCAGGGGCTACTTCCGACGGTGGGAGCGGTCACTGCACCTCGCTAGGTAGCTACAGCCTGCCTTAAGCTGGGCAGTCCCCAGCCAGTAAGGTGCTACCTCGTCACGGTCTATTAACCACACGGGGTGTGCGGGGTTTAGGGTGAAAGCCAACAAGCAGATAGGTAACCCTGCACCATGCAACAATCATAAGAAAACATCTGCCCTAAAGTTGGGCACCTGGAATGTTCGGATAATGACCCCTGGCTTTTCAGACAACCTGCAGAAAATAGATAACATGCGCAAGACAACTGTTATCGACATGGAACTGAGTAGACTGCAGATGGACATTGTTGCCCTGCAAGAGACGAGATTGCAAGACATGGGATCTGTCAAAGAAAAAAAAATCTCATTCTTCTGGCAGGGAAAACCATTGAATGAGACCAGGGAACATAGTGTTGGCTTTGGGGTCAGAAATACTCTGCTGAGATCCATTATTCCACCTACTGTGAGGGCTGAAAGAATCCTGTCTCTGTAGCTCGATTCATCAGCAGGACCGGTCACCCTCATTGGTGCATATGCACCAACACTGTCGTCCACAACAGAAGTCAAAGACAAATTCTATGACGATCTGGCAGCTACTATTAAAAAAATCCCTTAGAGGGAACCACTGTTCATTCTCGGAGACTCTAACGCTAGAGTTGGTGCTGCTCACAATTCTTGGAGCAATTTTCTAGGCTGCTTTGACTTTGGGAAAATGAACGAAAATGGCCAACGCTTGCTGGAGTTTTGCTGTCATTATGGTCTTTGTGTCAGCAACACGTTCTTTAATACGAAGCTTCAACACAGAGTTTCCTTGAGACATCCAAGATCCAAGCATTGGCATCAGCTCGATTTGATCTTCACTAGACGTTCTAGCCTTCCTAGTATTATGATCACATGCAGTTACCAGAGTGCTGATTGCGATACTGATCACTCCCTGGTGTGTAGTAGAGTAAAACTGTGAGCAAAGAGATTGTATCTCACGAAAAAAGGAAGACCACGTATTAACATCAGCAAGACTCGCAATCACAGGACATGAAGGATGCAAACATTGTTACATTGTATAAGAACAAAGGAGACAGTCGGGACTGCAATAACTACCGGGACATCTCTCTTCTCAGCGTTGTAGGGAAGCTGCTTGCCTGTGTTGTGCTGAAGAGATTCCAGGTGCTTGCAGACAGACTCTATCCAGAATCACAGTGTGGATTTCAAGCTAATAGATCCACCATTTTCCCTCAGAGAGTTGCAAGAGAAATGTAGGAAACAACAACAGCCACTCTTTGTGGTATTCATCAATCTCACAAAGGCCTTTGATTTGGTTAGCAGGGACAGCCTATTTAAAATACTTCCCAAGATTGGATGTCCACATCGGCTCCTTAACATCACCAGGCCCTTTCATGAGGAAATGAAGGTCACTGTACTTTTTGATGGCTCAACATCAGATCCCTTTGACATCCAAAGCGGAGTGAAACAGGGCTGTGTCCTCGCATCATCCCTTTCTGGGATCTTTTTTTGCTGTCATGCTGAAGCACGCATTTTGAACTGCCACAGAAGGCGTCTATCTCCGGACTAGATCAGATGGATCTAGATTGAGAGCGGAGACCAAAGTCCAGCTGAAATGCATGTGGGACTTACTCTTCGCCGATGATGCAGCCATTGTTGCCCACTCTGCTGAAGAGCTCCAACAACTCATGAATTACTTTAGCAAGGCCTGCCAAGACTTTGGATTTACAATCAGCCTGAAGCTGGATAAACTCATCGGCAAAGCAGCTACCATGTTCTCTAGACTCACAAAGAATGTATGGCTTAAAAAGAAGCTGATGGCATATACCAAGATCCAGGTCTATAGAATCTGTGTCCTGAGGACACTCCTGTAATGCAGTGAGTCCTGGACCCTTTGTGCATGGCAGGAGAGGAAGCTGAAGACATTTCATATGCATTTTTGGTATCACCTGGCAGGACAAAGTTCCAAGTAGAGTAGTCCTAGAACAAGCTGGAATTTTTAGTATGTGTACATTACTGAAACAGCGACGTGTACATTGGCTTCGGCATGTCATGAGAATGGCTGATGGTCGGATTCCAAAAGATCTCCTGTATGGAGAATTAGTGCAGGGAAATCACCCAAGAGGGAGACCACAGCTGCGATACAAGGATATCTGCAAGCAGGATCTGAAGGCATTAGGAATGGACCTCAACCGATGGGAAACCTTGACATCTCAGCCTGGAGGGATGTGGTACATCATGGCCTCTTCCAATTTGAAGAGACCCTTGTCCAGCAGGTCGAGGCAAAGAGGCAGTCACGAAAGCAGGGAGCTGGACAGGGGACAGATTGTATTTGTCTTCAGTGTGGAAGGGATGGTCACTCTCGAATTGGCCTTCTCAGCCACACGAGACGCTGTTCCAAGTCCTCCATACAGAGCACATTACCATAGTCTCTCGAGACTGAAGGATGCCTAATCCAACTGAAATGTGTCAAAGGAGCTTAGGATCCTGTACAATTCAAGGTTTTTTTAGAGCAC
This sequence comes from Pogona vitticeps, assembly GCF_051106095.1. Lineage (NCBI taxonomy): Eukaryota > Metazoa > Chordata > Lepidosauria > Squamata > Agamidae > Pogona > Pogona vitticeps. Next base: position 19,143,694 of record NC_135786.1, on the reverse strand, counting down.
AGTGGCCCGTCTTCTGGTTTCATGGCTCCACTAATTACTAAAACACTACAGTGTCAGTGTCTCAAGGAAAGTTTAGAATGCTGCTCATTTTTTTTAAAAAATGATGATTTGTAGTTCCATATCCAAAGTCTACACCCCCAAAATGGCTACCATTACAATTTATATTTTGAAAAGCAACTCTTCACTGTCCCACTTTTCAAAAGTACCTTAATCAGTTAGCGCACTCTTCATTACTTGTTAAAACATTCATGTGTAAAGGGAAACTGGGCTAGCAGTTAAATCTTTCTTGTGATTGCATGGTAGAGCATCTTCAATCAAACCTAAGGAAGGCCGGTTAGCTTAGAGAGCAGGTTAGCTTACAAAGCATAGGGAAAGCCACAAGTTACACAATAAGCAGGTGTCACATACTCAAAAGATGTCTCGTTCTTGGTGATTTCATAGATCTTACCATGTTGAGACTCATTAATGAGAATTCCTCCTGCACCAGTGTGATTACCTGGCTTCCCACAAAGGGAGACCCCAATCTTATGTTCCATTTTATTTTATTGCATTTTACTTTGTATCATTTTTCAACTGTTGTTCTTTGCAGAAGATGCTGGATCCTGCCCAGTTTGATGCTTTGTCAGAGAAATCCTGATCAGGAAAGACCCCATTCCAAGCAGAAAGGGCAACTGTCCTGCACAGCTTGATGTTTCTTCTGCTCTTTGGGGTGAATCCTGTGCAAGAAAGACGCCATGCTGTGCAGGAATTGTAATAAATCATTTTCCTTCCAAAAGAAGGACCACAAAATCTCTTGGGTTTTCCTAGGGTAACTTTGCCCAATAGTAGGGTAGGCTATAGACTTGAATTTGCTTTAACATTTCTGGAACTTGCCCCAAAGTATTCAAAATTTGCCAAAGTCAATTTACCTCCCCAACTAGAATGCACCCTAAGTAACTGCAGTTGCAGCGGCTCCATTCAACTCCTGTACCCTTAGTCTTTCCACTATCTTCCTTCTGCTGTATTCCATCACATCCCAAATCATATGTCCTGATCTAGACCGAGATGGTAGGCTGCTTGAGCTAAGCTCTCTTATACTAATGCATACAATGCCACATAATACAGATGGAACATTAAGAGGAAGAACAACAGAGATCAGCCAGTGTTAAGCACCTACTTAATTTACTTAACGTTTTCTCCCACGGAAATCAAAGGGACTTAAAAAATGCTTAACTTTGCCTGGAATGAGCCCTACATGGTTTGCAATACTCTGATCTTTATAACCAGGAGAGCCACTCCAGAGAGATGTTTTCTTCTGTCTGTTTTCTCTTCTGCCCTGAGCTATGAAAAGGTGGCATGAGACGGTTTAATAAATTAATCAATTAATATTCTCATGGCAAAGATCACAAAGGAGTTGGTGAGTATGTCCAGGAGATTGCTCCAGGTTTTGGAAGGAGTGATTGATTTACCTCGGCTAATATGCTAAAACATCATTTGGACATGTTGATGGTTACACTTAATTTACAGGCCATAAAATTAGCTATGGAGCAAACCGATCCTGCCCTTTTAATCCAGCACTGGTTGCTTTCTGCTAACCTTGCTGTTATCATCTCTTATTTGGTGGCAGAAGTGAGGCAGTTGGCTATACTATAACATTCATGGTGCAATATTCTTGGTGTAACATTCTTAAAGCATGGCTTACAACAATACCATGGGTGCTGATGCTATAACCTTTTCAGGCAAGTAGAAAACAATGGCATTACCATGTATGTTTATGGCATAGCATGGAACTCTGCATACAATGAGTTATTGCTGTAAACTGAGGACATTCCACACTTACTAACAAACAAATTGATTCCTCCAGATGGAGCATTTGTTATCCTTGAAGTGTTGAGTTCTGCATGACTGTTTTTGGCGGCTTTCCTGCCACCCCAACAGAGTGGATTTGATTTAAATCACAATTCAAACTTTTAAAAATCTGATTTTTTGAGAAGACCTTTCTCTTCAGGCAAGCTTTCCTTGAGTAACTGGCTGCCTCAGTGGGGTTGGTGTTGATTATGTTTTTTAGTATGGTATTTGTTTGATCCTTTTAAGTATTTGTGTACTCACTGCAGTTATGTTTAATATTGTCTTTTAATGATGTGAGCCACCTTGGGTCCTTTTGAAGGAGAAAGGTGGGATAGAAATGTTTAAAATAAAAGTTCATAAATTTGATTTTTAAAAAATCATTTACGCTGTATCCATATGATATTCCTCTTATTCCGCATCATCCAGTTATTTTTTCTGTGATTTCCAATTCCTTCTAATTCTTCTTGAAGATGCAGCTTATGTTTAGTATCAATTTGTACCAGGGGGTAGAGTTTGCAGTTCCATCTCCACAGGGACAGCCTTTCTGGGAAGCTTTCTATTAGCATTCAATAAATTAAATTAAAAAAAAATGTCATAGAAACTCCAGCTTCTAAGTGAATTTCTTAACTATTAAACAAAAATGACTTTCTTCAAAAGAAGAGAAGTGGGGTTTTAAAGAGTCGTTTGGATGCAAATGCAGGTAAGCCCCATGCTCCTCTGCGCGAAACAATAGGAACGAGGAGGACAAATGGCCTGTTTGATAGACGGCCACAACATGTAGTTCTCTCCCTGTCTCCTCAGTTCACCTATGCCTAGATATTTGCACAGCCATGTTGCAGTTAAGCACACCTCTTTCGATTACTCTTTTCTGGAAACTAGGTCAGTGCTAGCTAGTAGAAGCACAGAGCCGTAATGCAGGTATGAATTTGTGTGCAGCCAAACCGTACATATACTGCCAGTCTGTACGTAGTTGTGTGATAGCACTTACTCATCACCAAAACATAGATTATGCATCACCATAAAGGACGGCAAAAAAAGAATAATGATTTGCTTTGAACTGCATACTGTAATTTTTATGAGCAGATACGAAGTTAAAAAGGAATCTTGTCTTCATGGTGAGAAAGTGACGAGGTGGCTAGTGTGTGGTGGCTGAACCTGTTACCTAGATGCTCACTGGGGACGGGCCACTTCAAGGACCCTGATCTCCCTCTGGTTTCTACTTAAATCAGACTGATAGCGAGCAGTCCTCCTTCAAATGGAGACTTCCTTCAAAAGGTGGATGCTCCTCAGACAAACCTTCAAATGGGGGCCTGGCCTCTATAAAGATCGTCCCAGAATTTGTCCATATTAAAAATGGTACTCCTTATCTGATACAACCATACCAGGTTCAGCATGGGCATTAACTGCGAGAGACTCAAATGAGGAAGAGAGGGATGGACATGCACAAGACTCAAATTGACTGAAATCTTGGTAGAATTCTGCATCCTTATACCCCTGAGTGTGGTGCAGAGGAAATTGAATACTGATGCTTAACTCCATGTTTTTAATAATGCTACTCACATTTTATCTTCAGAGCTTTGCTGAAACAGACCAAACTCCCACCTAGTTCAGAGTTCCTCTTTCTCACAATGACCTCCCACCAAGTGTCCCCCAGGAAGTCTAAGCTCAACAATAGTCTGGTCTTCTCCTGCAATTTTTGTAGACTATGTCCTCTCACTTTCCTCACAGTTATTTCCTTCTCCGTAGTAGCAGAACCTACAGTGAGGCTGCATAGAGGTTGTCTTCACAGAACATATAGTTCTTGAAAGCTAGTATAATACCTATGGACTATTTGGTTCAGCCCGTGGAACTCTTCAGAAGGGGCTGTGACCCAAAGATTTCAGTTGAGAATGAGCAAGATCGCTAGAGAGGCAGGAGCTGCTGTCCCCCTGGAGGTTGATATCAACTTGGTTTATGGTTTCAGAGACTGTATACTTGGAGCTAGCTGGATTTTGATGGTTTAGATATCTTGCCAAGGAGCCAAAGGTTGGGATTTCGATTTCCCATCATGCCTCTGGCGAGTACAGCCAGCCAACTACTCAGGGTGCCCTCAGAAGAAGAGAATAGTAAACCACTTCTGAGTACTCTCTACTTAGAAAACCCTGAAAAGGGTTGGTATAAGTCTGAATTGAATTAATGGCACATGATGATGATGATGATGATGATGATGATGATGATGATGATGATGATGATGATGATGATGATGATGATGATGATGATGATGATGATGATGATACCCTGAGCTGTTTCCTTTATGTCGTGGATCTTCTACCTCAGTTGATAATATATCTGTGGCTTCATTCTTCTCTTGCTTCAGAGAGACATTTGCCTCCTTCCCTCTTTCTTCAAACAATTCCTGCTCTGGTGCTGAAGAAAGGAACTCAGGGTATACATGTTAGTTGAGAAAAATCAAACAAATCTTCCTCTGCGTCTTGCTTCTTTCAAACCTCAAAATACCCACAAAATGTTAGCTGTGACGATGAAGAAAATGGAGTCTTCCACCATCATTTGTGTGCTAGCCTTTTGTCTTCTGATGCCAAAGCAAATTTGGCAACTCTGAGTATTGTACACAGATTATTGTCTGCAAGAAGAATATTTGTTCATATCCAGGACTTAATTTAGTCATGGATTACCAGGAGTCAATAGCAAAAGTTTGATTTTGAGTAATCAGGCTCTGTCTTGGTCTATTTGAAGGGATAACAAAGCAGACAGAGGTTCTAAACATGTGTGAAACATGCCTTACCAAATTCATGTGGGATAATAATATACGGTACTTAGCAAAACATTTCGCACGTATAGTAATTTTATTAATTCTTACGATTAGTTCTAGTAATTCTTACTTCATTTTCTTAAGATGGGTTTGCATTTTGCCTTTACGGCTCTCATTGTTGTCAGCCTCACATGCTAGGACAAAAAGATGTATCTTACCACTTGAGGGGACACTTCTTCTCAGAATATGTTAAATATAATGGCCCATATTCTGTTTGTGTAACTTTATGCAGCAGAAGCTGATGCCACTATAATTTATTTCATTTTAATTAAATGTTCCTATCCCTCCCCCTGCCACACCTGATTTTAGGTTCTAAGGCTCTATAGGGCTTCCTTTTGGATCAGGATCACCAGCGACAAACCATTGACAATCTTTTGGTGATCAAAGGTTTCCCTCCATCCCGAAACCCTCAAAGGCGTCAACAGAGCAAAAGAATTTAGGGAGCCAAAGGAAATCTGGATGTGCCAGCATACATGACAACTTATGTACATTCGAGATTTGCTGGTCACAGCAATCCTGGAGCACGGCTTCTCTTCTGGGCATTATTTCAATATGATTTCAATATTATTAAGCCTTTAACAACATAAATCAGATTGATGTTCTGGAACCCGCAACCTATAAACTCTGCAAAGCAGACTAGAGTTGCCAGAGAAACACTGGAGCCCAGACGCAAAATGCTACAGATGATGAAAGCAGATGCCACTAAATAAGCATATGTAAAATTCATGATCTGGAAAGGACCCTCGGTTGTATGGAAGATGAAAATGTAAGTGAAGAAGCAAGAGCATTTTTTAAAAAAATAGTGGACATCTTAATTGTTGCAATATTTTGGACAAAAAAGTAATAAGAAAGGGGCCTAATGGCTCACCAAAACAAACATCCAAAATAATGATATTGAACTAATTAATGATGTAAATACACCAAGGTTGTTTTTTAGGAGCTCAAGTGATATACATAAGCTAACCCACCTATTTCTTGAACCGGCATATACATGCTTGACATTGACTGTGGCAACAGGTGTGTGTGTTACGTTCCATCAAGATGTTGACTTATGGCAATAATAGTAGGGCTTCCAAGATATGTGCGATAGATACGATTTGGTTTAACCAATGCTACTTTCCCCCATGCATTTCCATAGGTAAATGGGGTTAGGGTTAAATCCTGGTTGAACCCAGCTTTCCTAAATTGCAGGGTAATTGAGAACCAGGCATTTTGGAGATTGCTCATGGGTTGCCATAATTTAGATGTGACTTGATGGCATATAACAATAGCATTCAGAAGGATATCAGTGCTGAGATTTAGAGAACATACTCCAGTGCCAGTGGGGATTCCACCAAGATCTGGAATCTGGCCCTTTAGATCTTTCGGTCTATAGCTCCCATAAGTCCGATCTAGCCTCGTTAGTGGGAAGGAAGGAAGAGAAGAAATCTAAAACATCTGTAAGGTCAAAGGTCCCCTGCCTCCAAGTTCTGGCTACCAGTCCATAAAATGCCCTCTTGAAGGTGTTGTGTGAGACCCACCTCACCAGTCCTGTTAAAAGGCCCATGAAAATGCTTTAATCTTGTCTGCCTTTGATCTTAGAGCTATCAAGAGGTGGATTTGTTTTAGACTTTTCTCATCAGCCCAGGCTTTCCCCTTTGTGACCGACTGTCTAAGAGAGGTTTTTAAAATGGGATGGTTTGTCTTTTTGTTGCTTTTAAAATCTGTTTTATTGATGCTTTGATCTATTATTTTTAATATAATGCTTATTTACTTATTTTAAAATATTGAAATTAGTAACTATTTTCAGCGTTCATTATTGTCTTTTTTTTAATGAGGTAAGCCACCTTTTTTAGGATAAAGGTGGGGCAAAAATATTTTAAATAGATAAATAAAATAAATATCCCTCCATTATATTTTGCGAGACCTGCCAGTGTTCGTTTATAAGATGTTTGCGATCATTCCTGTGTTTGTTTTTATTAGCATTATTATCTACTTCTAGAATGACGTCAAAAGAGATAAAGTTTTCAGAAGTCCATAAAATATATGTAGAGAGGCTCATAAAACGTGGCAGGTAGAATTCATGGACAGTTTTCATGAGAAATGGAAGATACTGAGAATGAAGCAGAGGCGGGCAGATGGTTACAGACAGCTCTGTGCAAACTTAACACATCCTTCCCCATCTCATATTTGGTCTTCTTCTTTTCCTTCTGATTTCAACTCTTCCCACTATCATTGCCTTTTCCAAAGAATCCTGCCTTCTCAGGATGTGCCCAAAGTAGGGTAGCCTCCGTTTCATCATTTGTGCCTCTACAGATAGTGCTAGGACCCACTTGTTTATCTTTCTGGTAATTCAGGGTATCCACAAAGCTCTTCTCCTGCACCACATTTCTTGGATCTTTTGGAAGACATATTTTTCTTCCTCCTTTTGTCGTTTTCCTCTATTTCTCTGCACTTTTTACTGTAATAGTTCTCTTTGTCTCTATGTGAGAGTAACTGAAAAACTGCATTCAGGATTCTCACCCTGTTTCTGTCACCTTTTCCCTTTTGCTTGTTGCCTGTCCTTTACAATTTTAAGTGTTGTGCCATATACTGTATATCTTATTACAGGAACTACCTTTTTCAATGCTTCCCTAATAATATCTTTGCTATCAATCCACAGTTTTTCTGGTTCATAGTCCATGTTATTTAAATTATATTTTGGCACTAGGATTCTATTTCTGTTCTTTTTCATCTTTGCTGTACTCTTGGATATTAACAGTTTGCAATCAGTATCACAAGCTGTTCCTGGTCTTGTTTTGGCACAAAGAATACAATTTCTCCATCTCCTGCTTCTATTTACATAGTCTATTTGGTTTCTATATCGATCATCTAGAGATGTCCACATGTACAGTTGTCTGTTCAGTTGCTTGAATCATGTATTTGCAATAAACAGATTCTTGGCTTTGCCAATAGTTTTCCTAGTACATTTCTGACATCTAGACTAAATTTTCCAACATTTGATTCTGGTTTGTTTCCTACTTTGACATTCCAGTCACCTATGATCAGGGCTTGAAAAATCCACTTGTCTGCGATGAGTGAAAAAAAAAACCGCTGCTTGACAACCATAGCTCCCTCCCTCCTTCTCTCTCTCCCTCCTTGCCTCCTTACCCTCAGTCCGTGTCTCTCCCTCCCTCCCTCCCTCTCTCTCTGATCCCGCAGTCCTCCCCTCCCCTTTTCCATTGCAAAAGGAAAAACAACCCAAGTCTGAGGGTATATTTATTTTGGGTTTGTGCGCATTGTTATGTAGAAAGTGCCTAGTTTAAATTTAAATTTAAGTTTAAACATAAAATGCAGGGCTATAGTCTGGTCATGCTGACTGGTGACATTTTGACTGACTGGTGAGAAATTCTAAAATTTTTCAAGCCCTGCCTATGATTTTAAGCATGTCTTGTGGCGCACAACCAATTTGTTCCCGGATGCTTGCCTAAAGGCTTTCAATTTCATCTTCAGCCTCAGTAGTTGACCGTAGACTTAAATGATGGTTGCACTGATAGGTTTTAAACAGAGTCTGACAGATATTACTTGGTCAGAACTGAATTGTAGCCCCTCACTGCCTGTGCTACACCCTGACTTAGTGTTAGAGCCACTTCATTTCTTCTGGGATTGTCATTTCCAGAATAGAATACTTTGTAGGTGTCTGGCAGCAAATACAGTGGACCCTCGACTTACAGATGGCTCGACTTACAGACTTTTCGAGTTACAGACCAGAAAAAACCCAAAATGGAACAAAAATAGAATAAATACCACTGGTTATGGGATTAATCGGTTTTCAGTGCATTTTAGGTCAATGGAGATTCGACTTACAGACTTTTCGAGTTGTAGCCACCATTCCAATACGGATTAATTCCTTAAGTACAGTGGGGTCTCTACTTAAGAACTTAATCCGTATTGGAAGGTGGTTCTCAAGTTGAAAAGTTCTTATGTTGAATCTGCATTTCCCATAGGAATGCATTGAAAACCATTTAATCCGTATCTGCTCTTTTCCGTCCATAGAAACTACAGTGGAACCTCTACTTAAGAACTTAATCCATTTTGGAATGGTGTTCTTAAGTTGAAACGTTCTTAAGTTGAAGCAAAATTTCCCATAGGAATGGACTGAAAACCAATTAATCCATTCTGGCTGTTTTTTTGTTATGTAGAGGTGTGTTCGTACATTGAAGCATTAGTTCCCATAGGAATTAATGCAAAGCTGGTTAATACGTACTCTACCACTAGGGGGCGAACTTTTTTTTAACCTAAGATGACCTAAGGTTAAAAAAAGAGCAGGAAAGGTTTTTTTTCCTGTTCTTATCTTGGATTTCTGTTCTCAAGTAGAAGCAAAATTTAGCAAATGGAGCTGTTCTTAAGTTGGATTGTTCTTAAGTAGAGACGTTCTTAAGTAGAGACTCCACTGTAGAGGGTCCACTGTACTCCATTTGAGTCCACTTTAGTTCTTAACGCCAAGCACTGCAATATTTATACATTCAATTTATTGCTCCGGGTAGGTGGGGCTCGTCAGCCCTGGAAGGCAGCCCATCTAGGAGAAGGAAAACTCCGACTTCAAACCTCCACTGCCTTGTGGCTATATCCACTTATGGAAAGGGCTTCAGGAGATAACCTCGAGGCAAAATCCGGAGCCGGAGTCCCGGAGGCAGTTTATATCATTCCGCCAACTCCTGCGACGTCACTGGAACCAATTGTACTGGCTCTTGCCTTTCCACTGGACAATTTCAGTGACGTGGAGAGGGGGGATTTGCTGCTTGGGTAACAGCCTATCCTCCATACTATTTTACCCAGGCTTCGTGCTCTGGAGAGGACACTCCAGCTTCGCATACAGCGTCGAAACAACACGGGAAGTAGCAGTTACCGGTTATAAGTCCTTGCTCAATTGGCGTAGAGCATGACGCCAGGGGCTACTTCTGACGGTGGGAGAGGTCATTACACCTCACCAGGTAGATACCGCCCGCCTTAAGCTGGGCAGCCCCCAGCCAGTAAGGTGCTACCTCGCCACGGTCTGTTAACTTCACGGGGTGCGTGGGGTTTAGGGTCAAACCCGACAAGCAGATCGATAACTGTGCACCATGCAACAATCGTAAGAAAACGCCTGCCCTAAAGCTGGGCACCTGGAATGTACGGACAATGACCCCTGGCTTTCCTGACTACGGCTTTCCTAATGACCTGCAAGAAATAGACGATGTGCGCAAGACAGCTGTCATTGACATGGAACTGAGTAGACTGCAGATGGACATTGTTGCCCTGCAAGAGACAAGATTGCCAGACTCGGGATCTGTCAAGGAAAAAAACTTCTCATTCTTCTGGCAGGGAAAACCATCGAATGAGACCAGGGAATATGGTGTTGGCTTTGCAGTCAGAAATACTCTCCTGAGATGCATTGTTCCACCTACTGTGGGGAGTGAAAGAATCCTGTCTCTGCAGCTCCACTCATCAGCAGGACCAGTAACCCTCATTAGTGCATATGCACCAACACTGTCATCCACTCCAGAAGTGAAAGACAAATTCTATGACGATCTGGCAGCTGCTATCAAAAAAGTCCCTGAAAGAGAGGCACTGTTCATTCTTGGAGACTTTAACGCTAGAGTTGGTGCTGATCATAATTCTTGGCCCACTTGTCTAGGTCGCTTTGGCATTGGAAAGATGAATGAAAATGGCCAGCGCTTGCTGGAGCTCTGCTGCCATTATGGTCTTTGCGTCAGCAACACATTCTTTAACACGAAGCTGCAACACAGAGTTTCCTGGAGACATCCAAGATCCAAGCATTGGCATCAGCTCGATCTAATCCTCACTAGACGTTCCAGCCTTCCTAGTATTACGATCACACGCAGTTACCAGAGTGCTGATTGTGATACTGATCACTCCCTGGTGTGTAGTAGAGTAAAACTGCGAACAAAGAGAGTATATCACACGAAAAAGGAAGGAAGACCACGTATTGACATCAGCAAGACTCGCGATCAAAGAAAAGTGAAAGAATTTGCCCAAGCACTTGAGGAAGCCCTTCCAGGTCCGGCTACTGCAAATGCACCTGAACGATGGGAACACTTCAAGAACACTGTCTATAACACCGCCTTGTCCACCTTTGGCAAGAAGACCCAAAAGGTGGCTGACTGGTTCGAAGCCCATTCAGAGGAGTTAATGCCAGCCATCGAGGTTAAGAGAAGAGCACTAGCAGCATACAAAGCCTGTCCTAGCGAGTACAACTTGCAAGCTCTTCGAGCTGCTCGCAGCCAAGTCCAACAGGCTGCCAGGAGATGCTCCAACGACTATTGGCTCCAGCTCAGCTCTCATATACAGTTAGCAGCGGACACAGGTAACATCAAAGGAATGTATGACGGTATCAAACAGGCCTTAGGTCCAATACAGAAGAAATCTGCTCCCTTGAAGTCTGCTACAGGTGTGCTCATCCAGGACCGAGCACAGCAGATGGAACGCTGGGTACAGCACTACTCTGAGCTATATTCCAGAGAGAATGTAGTAACCGAAGAAGCATTAAATAACATTGAGTGCCTACCTGTCTTGGAAGAGCTGGACAGCGAACCAACCCTAGCAGAAATAAAAGCGGCCTTGGACTCCCTCGCCTCCGGCAAGGCACCTGGAAAGGATAACATCCCTGCTGAAGTGCTGAAATGCTGTAAGGAGATCATCACCACTGAACTGTACGAAATCTTTTGTCTCTGCTGGAGGGAAGGTGGAGTACCACAGGACATGAAGGATGCAAACATTGTCACATTGTACAAGAACAAAGGAGACAGGGGTGACTGCAATAACTACCGTGGCATCTCTCTTCTTAGCGTTGTAGGGAAGCTGCTTGCCCGTGTTGTTCTGAAGAGGCTCCAGGTGCTTGCAGACAGAGTCTATCCAGAATCACAGTGCGGATTTCGAGCTAATAGATCCACCACTGACATGGTATTCTCCCTCCGACAGCTGCAGGAGAAATGCAGGGAACAACAACAGCCGCTCTTAGTGGCCTTCATAGACCTTACAAAAGCATTTGATCTGGTTAGCAGGGATGGCCTTTTTAAAATACTTCCCAAGATTGGATGTCCACCTCGTCTCCTTAACATCATCAGATCTTTCCATGAGGGAATGAAAGGCACTGTAGTTTTTGACGGCTCAACATCAGACCCCTTTGACATCCGAAGCGGAGTGAAACAGGGCTGTGTCCTCGCACCAACACTTTTTGGGATCTTTTTTGCTGTCATGCTGAAGCATGCCTTTGGAACTGCAACCGAGGGTGTCTATCTCCGGACTAGATCAGACGGAAAGCTCTTTAATCTCTCCAGATTGAGAGCGAAGACCAAAGTCCAACTGAAATGCATGCGGGACTTCCTCTTCGCAGATGATGCAGCCATCGTTGCCCACTCTGCTGAAGACCTCCAACAACTCATGAATCGTTTCAGCAAGGCCTGCCAAGACTTTGGACTAACAATCAGCCTGAAGAAAACACAAGTCATGGGCCAGGGCGTGGACTCACCTCCTTCCATTACCATCTCTACACAAGAATTGGAGGTTGTTCATGACTTTGTGTACCTTGGCTCAACCATCTCTGACACCCTCTCTCTGGATGTCGAGCTGGATAAACGCATTGGCAAAGCAGCCACCATGTTCTCTAGACTCACAAAGAGAGTATGGCTCAATAAGAAGCTGACGACACATACAAAGATCCAAGTCTATAGAGCCTGTGTCCTAAGCACACTCCTGTACTGCAGCGAGTCCTGGACCCTTTGTGCACGGCAGGAGAGGAAGCTGAACACGTTCCATATGCGTTGCCTCCGACGGATTTTTGGCATCACCTGGCAGGACAAAGTCCCAAACAGAGTAGTCCTAGAACGAGCTGGAATTTTCAGCATGAATACATTGCTGAAACAGCGACGTCTACGTTGGCTTGGGCACGTCGTGAGAATGGCTGATGGTCGGATTCCAAAGGACCTCCTGTATGGAGAATTAGTGCAGGGAAATCGCCCCAGAGGGAGACCACAGCTGCGATACAAGGACGTCTGCAAGCGAGATCTGAAGGCCTTAGGAATAGACCTCAACAGATGGGAAACCCTGACATCTGAGCGTTCAGCCTGGAGGCAGGCACTGCATCGTGGCCTCTCCCAATTTGAAGCGACCCTTGCCCAGCAGGCCGAGGCAAAGAGGAAATCACAAAAGCAGCAAAACCAGGGAGCCGGACAGGGGACAGATTGGATTTGTCTTCAGTGTGGAAGGGATTGTCACTCTCGAATTGGCCTCCTCAGCCACACTAGACGCTGTTCCAAGTCCTCCACACAGAGCACGCTACCATAGTCTTTCGAGACTGAAGGATGCCTAACTGAACTGAATTTATTGCTTCACAATTTCGAGTTTACATTGATTCATACTTCTCATGTTCCATGTTCCAGCTGTATCCTTTGTACAACTTCGGACTATGGGCCTATCTTATGTGATGTCACAAGGGTCTCAGGTTTCCATCCTAAAATTGCAGTGCAAACAACACATTGCCAACCTCCCAAACCTAATCCAGATTCTTGCTTCCAAGAAGCCTGGGCCTCTAAATGGAACAGTGATGCTCAGTAAAGAACCTTTGTATTCATCCTTCAAAGTTTCCAAAATACAAGGAAAAGCTCTCCTTTTGACTGATGTGGAGAGGGGGGGGGAGGACCTGCTCCCAAAGTTGTTAGGTTTTTGTTTTGTATTTTTAAATCTCCAGGCATGGTGGTTTGCCACATCTTTTCAAAATGAGTGATGATATTCTCAGTGTTTAGTTGAATCATCCACCAGATTCGTGATCGCCGTGTCTCCTCCACATATCCCTAATCTCCATGTAGACAGACAGCTGTGGCAGGAAAGTCTGTATAGGTATGTTGATAGACAGATGGAGACATCTGTGGCTCTTTGTAAATCAAACAAGTTATTTTACAGTCTGTGTTAACTGCGCTGCTTATGCCTTTGCTAACTAATAAAAGGAAAAGCAGCAAATATTTTACCATAAATGGCTGGGTGAAAAAGACTGCAGAACTAGTGAGTGGAGCACAAAAATTCAAACTATCTTTGCTTTGCCAGGCAGGCAGCAGAGACTGAGTGTGTTCCTCTTAATTCCATCACACATCATAAGTACCCGTCTCTTGTCAAACAGAAATAGATGCCCATTGCAGCAGAGCTGTCACCTCTTGTTTGATTATAATGTCTTTGATTGGTTGGTAGATAGGTTCATCTCTCCCACTCTTCTAGTTCCTCTGGGCCAGATGGGACTTTAGGGCTGCGGGTGAGCAGGAACTCATTCCCTAAGATAGAGGGCCAAACTCGGAGTCTAGGAAGTAGGTTCTTAGGATATAACAGAGCTAGCTTCTTAGATGCTATACAATGAGTAGGATGAGCAAGAGTTTGGAGAGGAGCCAGAATGGTTTGTAGGCTGGCTGATCATGTAAAATAAAACCTGGATAAAGGAGGACAAGATCTGGGCAAAACCCAGTTAATTAGGAAATGTGGAAACCCAGAGCTAAGGAGGAAAAAAAAAAGTGAAGCCGAGCAGGCTGCAGCCGTGGCAGTGGCCACCATTCTTGTTAAGACTAGTATCTCGTGTACCTCCACCAATGTGACCCAAGGAAGGAAGATTATTCCAGGGCCTACATTGCTGCTCGGTCTTGTGGAAGAGTCACCACCAACCCACAAGGACTTTCGTGCCCAGGCCCTGTGTTGTTGCAGCTTCTAGAGTGTATGAACGAAGAATATCTATGAGTTGTGGTGCTTGTGTTTTGCTTCCTTTCCCCCCCCCAAATGGAGGTGCGCCATGAAGTGCAGCCACCCAGACCAACTTGTTTTAGACATGTGGCTCAAAAAGGCCCCCTTGCCCCTTTTGGGAGGGGGGCAATTTTCCCATGTTTTGAAGGGTGCCAGGGCCCCAACACCCCCAAAAGTTTTCATTTTTTTTTTCAATTTGGGACTAGGGGCCATAAGAGAAACTTCCCCCCAGGGAGAAAAAAAAACCCACCTAATTCTTTGAATGAAAAAAAAGTTGAGGGGAATGGGTATTGCCTTCCAAAGGTGGTACGTGTGTAAATTACCGTATTTTCCATGTATAAGACTATATTTTTGTCTATAATTTTTAGACTAAAAATTGAGGGTCGTCTTATACACGGAAGTAAGCTGAGGAGAGTACAAAAACAAGTGAAGGGGAAAGCAGGGATCAAAATGTTCCTCCAGGCCTTTGATCCCTGCTTTCCCCTCCACTTGCTGATCCTTAGCAAAAGGAAAGCAGGGATCAAAGCCCTGCAGGATCGCTTTGATCCCTTTACCCCTCCTTTTGCTAAGCCCCTCATGGCTTAGCACCAAAGGAGAAAGCAGGGATCAAAGCCATCCTGCAGCACTTTGATCCAGTTCCCCCTACACTTGCTAAGCCCCACTTCGTTTTCATTTCGTTTAGTCGCTTAGTCGTGTCCGACTCTTCGTGACCTCATGGACCAGAGCACACCAGGCCTTCCTATCTTCCACTGCCTCCCGGAGTTGTGTCAAATTCATGTTGGTTGCTTCGCAGACACTGTCCAGCCATCTCATCCTCGGTCGTCCCCTTCTCCTCTTGCCGTCACACTTTCCTAACATCAAGGTTTTTTCCAAGGAGTCTTCTCTTCTCATGTGATGGCCAAAGTACTGGAGCCTCAGTTTCAGGATCTGTCCTTCCAGTGAGCACTCAGGTTTGATTTCCTTTAGAATGGATAGGTTTGTTCTCCTTGCAGTCCAGGGGATTCTCAAGAGCCTCCTCCAGCACCACAATTCAAAGGCATCAATTCTTCGGTGGTCTGCTTTCTTTATGGTCCAGCTCTCACTTCCATACATCACGACAGGAAAAACCATAGCTTTGACTATTCGGACTTTTGTTGGCAAGGTGATGTCTCTGCTTTTTAAGATGCTGTCAAGATTTGTCATCGCTTTCTTCCTAAGAAGCAGGCGTCTTTTAATTTCATGGCTGCTGTCTCCATCTGCAGTGACCATGGGGCCCAGGAAGATAAAATCTGACACTGCCTCCATATCTTCCCCTTCTATTTCCCAGGAGGTGATGGGACCAGTGGACATGATCTTAGTTTTTTTGATGTTGAGTTTCAGACCGTTTTCTGCACTCTCCTCTTTCACCTTCATTACAAGGTTCTTTAATTCTTCCTCACTTTCTGCCATCAGAGTGGTATCATCTGTATATCGGTTGTTGATATTTCTTCCGGCAGTCTTAATTCCGGCTTGGGATTCCTAAGACCCACTTAGATTTCTTAATTTTGGGTTAGAAAAGTGGGGGCATCTTATACATGGGGGCATCTTATACACGGAAAATACAGTACTCCGCGATCACTGCAGGCTGCCAGGTCCTGATTTGTATGGCATGATGGGCCTACAGGCAGGCACCCACCAGCACCTTAGTTTCCTCTACACACTCAGGGCTTTTTGATATATTGACTTAGTGCAAATGAAACACTTTTGAGTTCTATGGGACTATTTGTTTACATAGATATCTCTTGATGAACCTTGCAAAAATGATTTCACAAACTGAGTTTCTTCTTATGCACAGTTATATAACAGACAACACGAGCAATTATAACAACAACAAAAGGCTATAATTTTTGTCCCCAAGTCCTCAGCAACAGAACCAATACAGAAGTGGCTTGTAGAATTAACAAATTCAAGTGTCCCTTTGAATTCAAATTCAGACAAAAAATATAAGATAACTTACTCAACTGGATTGGGTATCTATAGAATAAAAGAATCAGCTCCGCATGTACAGTCTTCAAAACCCTACAACAAAATAACAATTCAATTGCAGATACATAAATTCATTATGTGGATTCACTCCTTTAACACAAACATGTGAATTATACCTAGACTGAGTTGGCAAGGGCCTTAGCAGTCTAGGTGGCAACAACAGTTCTGGCCTTTTCAGTTCTCTTGCTCTTTCTGATTCAAATCCCTTACTCTCAGCCTCACTCTTTCTTAGTCCTACCCCTTTGGGCTTAACCAATATTTTATAGGGATTACACAAACACAACACACTTAGCAGGCATACATACTGAACTAGCCAACTCTCTCACCATCGTGGAGTGGAGGGAGATGAGTGACACTATCAACATGTCTCTCTCAAACACAAAAAATCAAGCTTCATCCGTCAGCTTACCGGGGCCAGTATCCTAAAGCCACCCCAACTATGGTAGAATCCTACACACACCCCACCCGGAATCAGTGGGAGCAGCTCCCTTCCCAAATATAAATGGCATCTTGGCCAGATGTGCTGCAGATTTGAGAGCTGGGCAACATCTTCTTGTGCCTTCCCAGTGTGATGGTGAGGGCAAATGCTACAGGTATGAAGACACAAATGTGCTTGATAGTCATTTTTATGCACAAATCAAGGCAAATCCCTCGGAAAAATTCTTTTTAAAAACAGAAGATTTCCTTGCCCATGCAGTTGTCACTACCTCATTACTAGAAGAGTTTTGCAGTCCCCTGGCTCATGTGAAACATTAGCCCCAACTAACCTTGCAACACCAGGGACAATTGTTATTTTGGTAGCTGGGCCAAATAGAAAAAACCCCAGGGCCGGGCCTGACCTAAAGGTCAAGGGTTGCCAATCATTCTGTGGCAACAATTTTTTCCATGACATTTTGAAAAGACATTGACAGTGTTTTGAGAAATCCATTCCTGCCCACCCATTCAAATAACCACTGAGATCATGTTATCCCGTCTACGGGGTCCCTGGATCAAACTGAAATGGAGTGGGCTCCTTGGCCAGCTGTGTTTTGCAAATTAATCCTTACCATAACTTAAGAGTTTTTGTCTTGCTGATCTTATTGAGGTCACAGTGAGTTACAGCGGACGTAACGCTTAACTTTAAAAACGGTCTGTGAGTCTGTCAGTCTCTGCCTTTTATTGTGTGCTGCAATCTGAACCTTTCTGGGCCACGTCCAAAGAATCACAATTCAATGGGCATTTCGTACCCTGACATCTGCTTTTGTTCACAGAGCAAAGGACCCAGGTGACTCTCCCTACCAATCTGAACACATTAAGTCTGATCTTGCATCATTTCATATTTTTTTTGTTTGTTCTGAACACCTGTGCTTCAGCCTTACAAAGCGAGGTGGAAAAAACTTTCCAAAACAACTAAAGCTGGTTTAATATGAAGATCAGGTTTACTGTTTTCTTACATCACCAGATGTCCAACTAAAAGCAAATTACCTAAATTTTTAGATACCAGATTAAGACAGAGAATTTTCAAGTGTATTTCCATACATGCAATGCACAATGGACAAAATCCTGTTGTGCAGTTCTGCCTGTGCAACACGCAACACATCAGACATCAGCAGCAATGCCAGATTGCCATTGATTGAAGACTTCATTTTTCACTTTCAGGATGCACACAGGTCACATGCAATAAGAGGACATTATGTGCATCCCAAAATTGAGAAGGGAAGTATTCAATCACTGGCAGTCCGGTGCTGACATCATTCCCATTGTGGAGGTGGAATCCACTCAGCAGGATTTTTGCCAGTTCTGTTGCAAGTATGAGAACACTTTGGTCCTGTAGATGTTCTGGATGTCGAATTCCAGAAGCTCTAGTCAGTGGCATAGCCAGTGGTAAAGTTGTCTTTGAGCAGTACAAATGAAACATCAGGTTGGCGAAGGTTTGCCTACTAGGAAAGTTCAAGTGGCAGTATATAGCTAAGTTTTGAAGAGTAGCTGAGCTCTTGTACAGTTTGAGGGGTGGACAGCTATGGCCAAATTTCAGTCTCAACACCATCACTATCACTACCATCAGCAACATGGGCTGTGCCTGGTCTGGAAATGGTAAAAAATGCCCAAAAATATTTGAAAAGGCAAAGCTGGAAATGCCAAAATAGCTGTTTCCTAATTGGGGGAAGAGGGTAAGTGGTAGGAGACACTCTTCTTCAAAGCAAGCTTATTAATGGGATCTCTTAAGGGTCTGATGGTAGCACAAAAATGTCCCTGGAGGTATAGACATACTTTTCCTTCTTCTATCTTTTAATACGGATAGACAGTTCAGTTGAGTTGTTTGACTCTTGGACAGCCTGGTTTAATCTGTTCATCTCCTTAAATGATTTCATAAGCACTATCTGAAGTGCTCTTAAGTGTGTTGTCTCAAGGAAGAAGGCACATTGTCTTGCAGAACCTAGATGGAAAGCCACCTTGTTGCAATGATGCAACCTCATCACAGTTGCATCATTGGTGGCTCATGATTGAAACTGGGTGACCCGCCCTGAAATTTGACAGCAGGTTAACCCCTGACCTCAGGGAATCACCAGCTGCCCCACTATGCATGCATGCTCAAATGACACTGGTTAGAATCATAGCCTGAAATCTTATGCATTAGAGCAGAACCTGGTATTATTGGAAGAAAGATGGGGCAGGGAGAGCTGGCTACATAGAGTTTACGGAACTCAGATACAGTATGTAGATTATCAGAGAAATAAAATGCGGTGGATAACTTTGGGCACCAAGTCCTTTTCAATAGTGGTGCTTGCTTTGAGTTGTTAAGCAATGGCTTCTCTAGTATTTTCCTGTATACTGATGTTAGATTATTGCAAATAGCAGAGCCACCTTGATAACAGGTTGTGTCTGCCTCATAAAGTACCCTTCCTTCCTCTTTGTTCGCTTTCTTTTTTTTCCTTGAGTGTTATCCTTTTTCTTATTCAAGAAATTATTTGAGTAATGGCAAAGTCCAGCTTTACTTCTTTGGAGTGAAGAAATAAGGAAGGAAAATCCTGGTCATTTTTTCTTTGCTGCTCACTCCAATTTGGGGGGGGGGGGGCACGGAATCCACTCTAGATTTTACTCTGACATTTATACAAACTCTCTAAGAAGCTGAAACATCATATCCCCAAAATAGGTTCAGAACTCTGGACCACTCCTTTAAGATTCATATTAAAACCTGAAATGGATTTATTGCCCCATCAAATTGAGGGCCACAGACTCCACAGGTAGGCAAATGGACAACAGACGGAAACTGCTGAATGTGTGTGTGTGTGTGTGTGAATATATATTTCATATGGCTGCTATATATATATACCAGCCATATGAAAGATTTTAGAAGTTCATCTGCCAGGCTTTTATATTTTTCTTTTCCTTCTCAGAGCTAACTTTGAGACGCATTATACCTTTTTTTAAAAAGTTCACGAAGCTTCAATAACAAGGAGTGAAATTATGGAAATCTAAGGAGATGGCATTAAAAGGAATTTGAAAACTGACAAACAAGAAGAAGAGAGAGCATATAATTTTACAACACAGGCAAAAGAAAAAAAATAGGTAACGAAATTTGAAAAATTGCATTAGTGTATCATTTTCAGTACATAAGCCATTAGAGGAAAAGTCTAAATTACACCTTGTAATAAAGTAAGAATGTTTTCAATGTTTAAAGGTAATTTTGTAATACTGCTACTATTACTTAAACTCTTATCTCTTAAAAATATCTAAAGACAGGACCCCTGGCGATATTACCTATGTCTTAGGAAGAGCGCAACAATTTCATGCCCATTCAGCTGCATTTGTATTTTGCCAAGCTGCTATCAAGAGCAGAGTTGCATAATTTGCTATCTAAGTGAAATAGATATATATTTTTTCACGCTGCACATTTATCACTCTCCTGTGGGCCTCGTTACTGACAATCAAATCATAAAAGATGCTCGAAATTGTCATGATGCACTTATTTACTCATGATCTTCCATACAAATAGTTTCTTCTACCAGGAAAGAAAGAGAAAGAAGCCCTTTTTGGCTGTCATCCTGAACGTGACTTAGAGCTGCGGAATGCTTTTATTGTTTTTTTAGTTTATATTATTATGATTACCCTCATTTTAAAGCATATTTTACAGTTTTTATCTGCTCATTCTTCAGACAACCCTGTAAGGTAGGTCCTTAATACTTCCATTTATAGACGGGCGAGGCACTAGGATGCAAAATGATTTCTAAGTATTGTTCTCACCCAGGAGATTGACATCCCAGTATTGAAATTCCCACTGTCTAAAAAGACATGTCTTTAAAGAAAACACGGAACCTAAAACCTCTGCATGAGTTTCTAGTGGTCTTCTATTTGGAAAGTGCAAAGACTTTTCATCATGACATGTGAAAATTTATTTATTTGGGTTAAGAGTTTCTTGCCCCTTAAATGACCACCATCAAAGGTTGTACCTTTTGCGTTATTGGTCCAGAATCCTGCTGCTTTTTACAGTGTGCAGAAGAGAACTGGCAGAAGCTATAGTCACTAATTGACAAGTGGCGAATTATTTGTTGGTTATGTGCCTGGGACACAGCCAGCATATTGTCAATGAGTTGCAGTTAGCCACAATGATTTCTGTGATTTCCCTTCCACGTGTGGCAAAAAGCAGTAGGATTCTGACCTCAGTGTTTAAGGTGCCACACGATGCTTTGTGGAGCCTGGGGGGAAAAATCTCTCTTAGCTCCAAGAGAGAACCTTCCAGTCAACATGGGGGTCAGGGTGGGGTCAGGGTCATTGCAGGATTCTGGGAACTGGAATACCAAAAAGTAACGTATCCAAGCTCTAAATAGAGCTGGGTCACCCCAGCAACAGATAATGATTTCAGGGCGGCACAGGCTATGTACCTGCACAATATAGCCAGACAAGGAGAAAAAAAAACAAAGTTAATTCTGGCATCTGACTTTCTCCAAATGCTTATGTTTGCAAAAGCAATCCCATAAACATTTATTTAATGCCGCCTGCACATATATAGTATCTAAACTTTTTGCTGCTGTTACTGCTCCCTGTGAAATGCATCAAATCACCCACTTATTTTTTTGTCAGTTTTCCCCCCTTCCCCTCCTTCCTTCTTCCCATTATGATTTGATGTGTTGGTTCAAAACTGATTGTCTCTAAGACTACGATGGAGAAAGGTGATATGTGGTAGTAATACAGCCTTCCTGACCCCATCCAGAGAGGAAGCCAATGTAAAAAGTAAGATGCTGGATATTTATTTGTAGGGATAAGGGAGAAATATATTTGTTAGTGAAATGGAGCTTGCTGCAGAGTGCATAAAGGTGAATTTATTTGTCAGAAGTCTGAAGGAGGTTTATGCAATGGAGTATTATTGAGTTGGGCTATTAGCAGAGTGAATTGCTACTATGACACACCATTAAATTGTTTTTAGTGTCCACAAAGGTATCATTCTGCGGCAGGCATAGTTAGTATCCAAGTTGTATATTTACTGGACAGCAGCAGATCTTGGGAAGAAAACAGTGCATTTGGCTAAAAAATATTCTTAAAAAATAGCAGTTGCTATAGGGCGTGCAGAAATGTTAACAAAAGCTTTACATACTGTAGCCTATAGCTCACTTTTCTTTAAGATGGTAGAAAAACTGTAGAATGTTTGTTTGTTTATTTAAACCAATTTTTACCACACCTTTCTCCTATAAAGGACCCAAGGCAGTTTACATCATTGAAAAGCAAAATTGAAAGCTAATAACAATAAGTGTAGAAACATTAAAAAGGATGAAACAGATACTACACTAAAAGACAGTACAAAAAATACATTCAAAGCAGTAAGAC
Organism: Pogona vitticeps; assembly: GCF_051106095.1. Taxonomy (NCBI): domain Eukaryota; kingdom Metazoa; phylum Chordata; class Lepidosauria; order Squamata; family Agamidae; genus Pogona; species Pogona vitticeps. The sequence goes on along the minus strand of NC_135786.1, from coordinate 19,121,514 downwards.
ACAGCCATCCATTTTAAAAACCCTACTCAATCACGAAGGGAAAATGTGCCTGAAGAGGAGGGTCTTCACCTGCTTGTGGAAAGATGGCAAGGATGGGCCAGCCTGGCTTCCTGTGGGAGGGAGTTCCAAAGTCTGGGAACAACAACACAGAAGGCCCTGCCATATGTCCACACCAAACACGACTGTGAGGGTAGCAGGACTGAGAGAAAGGCATTTCCTGATGATCTTAACAGCCAGGTAGGCTCATAAAGGGAGACACATACCTTGAGACAGCTCGAACCCAAGTTGTTGACAGCTTTATAGGTTAAAACCAGCACTTTGAATTATGTCCACAAATGGATTGGCAGCCAATGAAGCTGCTATAACAGGGGACTTGTGTGATACCAGGGACCAGCCCCAGTTAGCAATCTGGCAGTTGCATTTTGAATCCGCTGAAATTTCCGAACACTTTCCAGAGGCGGCCCCACATAGAACATGTTACAGTGATCCAGCTGTCATGTAACTAAGGCATGTGTCACAGTGGCCAGATCAGACCTCTCCAGGAGTGGGTGTGGGTGCAGAAAATTCAATTCATGTTGGTTATATCTCAGCTTTTACTGAAAAAATAGACATATTGATGCCTTATTGATGTGAAGGAATGTGGAGAAGACTGCGGAATCAGATTTTCAGATGAGAAAGGAACAAGGTGGTGCTTTCTTCTGTTTTGCTTTTTAAAAGAACCAAATTTATGATGCCAAATTTATTTTTTATTTATTTATTTTTATTCATTCATTCATTCATTCATTCATTCATTCATTCATTCATTCATTCATTTATATGCTGCCTTTCTCCTCATGGCACACAGCCATTAAAACTATACGGCCATCAGTCATTTTAAAATGGCATAGTTGTTGTTGCTGTTCGTGACCATGTTTTGTGACCATACCACAGTAAACAATTTAACGTTTATTATTATTGAAAACAAGGTTAAGAACAATTTTGAAATGTTTAAAAACATCTAAATAAAGACAGCATTCCTGAGACACACACACTGGGGAAGTGCATTCTGAGGAACATCCACTGAGGAGGCTCTTGCTTATGTCCTTGCTGAACGAGCTTGGGGAGGTGGTAGAACTGAGACAGATGTCTCCCTAAAAGATCTTAAAAGCCAAGAAGTCCCATAAGGGGTGCTAAGATATTCAAATAGCCTCGACCTATGGCGTATGATACAAATATCAGACAACATCCTCTTGCTTAGCTAAGGAAATGGCATCACTTTTGTTGTCAGATTGTCCCAAGTTGCCTCAAATCACTGTAGATATTTTGAGTTGCACACTCAAAATATAATTTTGAGTCATATAATTTAGCATACAAATGATAATATACGGTATATGATTCCCTAACTTGGAACGATTTGTCCCCCAAAGTTACACTCTTTGTGCTTCTCCAGTGTGACTAGGTAAACTGCTTGACTGGCGTAATTAGAAAGTGTGCAGAGTTACCATTTAAAACCATGAGGAACATTGCAAAAGTGAACATGAACAACAGCATGGCTACAATAGTATAATAGGAAACCCCAATTTTTGTAACATTGAATTCAAACATGCAAATACTTTGGATGATTTTTTTATTTATAACAAATTGGCATTTGTTGTTTATTGTACAGAGTCTACATATTTGCATAATACACATGTCTCATTGCATTTTCAAAATATAGAAGAATTTATGGGCAAATTTTCTATCCTCCATCTTTTTTTTCCTTTCCTTTCTTTTTTTCTTCCAAAATCAAGGTCCCAATAGAAATAGGTCAATAAACTATGAGTGTTCAGACAACTCTTCTGATCAATAATGGTCTAAGACATTCTGTTGAGGCCACACAGAAACCCCCATATCTGTTCTGCTTTGGCCAATAGTATATGCTAGAAATGTTCGGTTTTTGGACTACAACTCCCAGAATCCCCCAGCAAGCTTGAATTTGGACTCTGCAACCTGAAAAGGAAGTTTGCATTTTCAAGTGAAGCTGTTTCATTTCACACTGTTGCTATACTATGCCTTGGCTCTGATTGAGTGAAACTCTTGTCTGTTTAAAAGATTTTGTTGAGCTAATGAAGGATAGCTGGCTCGATGGCTCAGGAGTTTAGGTATCTGACTGCAGAGCCAGAGGTTCATGGTTCGATGCCCCACTATGCCTCCTGCTAGTAGATCCAGCCTGTGTGGCCATGGGCAAGCTGCACAGTCCCAGGGCACCCCCAGGAGAAGGGAATGATATTCTGAGTACAGTATTCTCTACCTGGAAGGCCTTGAAAAGAGCCACCATAAGTTTTAAAAAAAATGACTCGTCGGGTCGGGGAACATGATTGCCTTTATGTTTTACAAGACACAAGCCGTAATATTTGTTTAGAAGGTAGCCCATGAAATCTATGTGGTTTGCTTCACTATTTAGCAGCTGTCTTTCTTCCTGTCCTTTGTGAACTAGGAAAAATAAGTTTGCAACTTACTACATGAGTGTTTTGCCGGCTGTTTGGTCCACTATGGATGGGCTGGTTCTCTCCTCAAGAACCTGGTGATCAGATGATGTGGACCAAACAAGCCCCCCTCCCCCCCAAGCATTCCCCGCCTACCTGCATCTTTCTGAATCCTTGTCAGGTTGTTGGTTCTTGGGTTGTTGTTTTTTTTTGATGTGGACAGTTTCCTGACTTCTTTTTTAAGACAAGGCAGAAAATTTTAATATATATATATATATAAGTGATGCAGCACATCAGCGATGATCTGATACAACTTTTTAAAAATTAACTTCCCCTGCCCCTCAGCTGAGAAACAGAGGAAGTGTTCAACTTGCTGATATTCTGCTCACTTAGTAATCCAATTCATAGTACTGGAAATTCCAACTGGAAGGTGCTGGGCCAAATAGGGTAACTTCTCTGAAATTGTATTTGGATGCAAGGATCACACTAAATGTTATATTGCATCTCCAACCAACCCCAAATGATTTAATTTAGCTCACACCAGCCACACTCCAAAAGAACCCATGTAGACAAGTCCAGTCTATGAGTACCTAAGCTTTTGCTTCTTACAGTTAAAATTCAGACTCAAACTATAAGTTACAGATAGCATCATGAGAAGCTGAAATCACATATTACAGAGACATGATTTAGGTGGACCTTCATGCCTGAGTAGTTACAATTGCAAACAATGTTTGTGTTGTGTCCCACTGGCCAATCACAACCCAAAGCAAGCTAACTAATGTGTAGTTGATTAATTGGTAGCTGCCACTTTTATTCAGTGAAAGTAAATTTTAATTAGTAGGGCCAAAAGTTCAGAGCACAGCAGTTTTCGTTATATTTTTTTCATGTTGCTTTTCTTCCTAGTATATTACTGAAATAGGAAATAAAGAAGGGAATATGAAAGATGACCTTTCTAACGGGCAATAGCAGCTTTTGTTTATTAAATTGCAAATTATTTGTTGATATAAATTTTAAGTAGGTATTGTTTTGGGTACCATTTGACTGAATTTAGTGTTGTAAACCTCCCTGAGAGTGCTTTTCACTATGGGGCTGTATACAAGTTAAATAAATAAATAAATAATCTAACTCTTTCAATATCTCAAAGGAAACTGTCTTGTTTTGGTAACAATGGGTATTTATTTAAATTTCGTCTATGAACTGGTAATATTTCACGAAAAACTAAATGCAACGAAACAGATTTAGCACACTTGTTGATTTCAATGAGACTAATGAAAGGGTGTGCCCATATGCTTTTTGTTTCCACAAAAAATAAAAGCCTTGATTAAGGATGTGTAATTTTTCCTTATATTTCTCAAAGTACCATCAGCATCCTCCCCCATCCTCATTCTTTACTGGGTAGAGAGGGTTTGTGTTTGTGTGTTTTTTTAAACTCTTTCCCACTGGGAAGTTGGTGTGCATTTTTCTAAAGTGCGTGTTTCTGTCGACACTCCCATAATATATGCAGTTTTATGCGTTTTCCATCTTGAAATGCATCACAAACCGCAGAAATGTTCAGATTTCAGATCACACATTGCCTTTTGCCAGTCTCAGAAACGAAAATATGAATCCAACAAATTTATTTTCCCTCCATATCCTTTACTCTACACACAGTTTGGAAGAGGATGATTGAAAACAAACTGTAGATAAATGTGTAGCCCCATCTTCTGCAACATGAGTACAAAGCAACCTGCACAGCAGTCCCTTAGAACTTACTTTCACACAAGTGTGCATTGGCAACCTTAGTTACATCCAGTCCAGACAAATGGGTTGAAGCTAAATCTGGTGTTCTGTTTTAATTTGAAAACCTTACAACACAACAAGATTCAATCACCAGCCTTTAATGTAATCATATTTCTGTGACTTACTGGAAATGGGGAGTGGGGGAAGGAAGAAAATTGCCGAAATTAACATTTTAATTTGGCTGCATTAAAGCACAGAAGGAGCTTTAAGGCGAGATTTGTTAAAGGGGGCGGGAGTCTGAATGACATATATGTATATAGATATACATATTAGATTAAATGCTTTAGAACATAAATCAGTGAAAGAAAAGTAATAAATAATACACGCTGGAAATGTGATAATGTTTATTAAGAAGCAACAGCCTTGTCATCTTCATTTTCTTCTTCACTGATTCTCGCCTCAAAGGGTGCACTCATTTGGGACTCCCTGCAATTTAGCCTGAGGCCACTTTCTCTAATTCTTGGTTTCGAAAATACCTGCTTTGCAGAAATAAGTTAAAAGCAGAACAACTGTGCACACCGAAGGTCTTTGCATTAAGCTCCTTAAAAGCTACATAGTGAATTTTTTATCATTGTTATTGTCGAAGCTCTGAGACACGCATTAACTAGGGAGAGGAAAAAGCTGGGGAGGGGAGTTATCAGCAGATTATGGCAGTGGGTTCCTAGACTGAGCAAGCTGGGCTTCAATCAATAGTGTTTTCTTGTATGGTCCAGCCCTACTGTTAGTTACAGTGGGGTCTCTACTTAAGAACGTCTCTACTTAAGAACAATTCAACCTAAGAAGAGCTCCATTTGCTAAATTTTGCTTCTACTTGAGAACAGAAATCCAAGATAAGAACAGGAAAAAAAACATTTCCTGCTCTTTTTTTAACCTTAGGTCATCTTAGGTTAAAAAAAAATTGTCCTCCTAGTGGTAGAGTACGTATTAACCAGCTTTGCATTAGTTCCTATGGGAACTAATGCTTCAATGTACGAACGCACCTCTACATAACAAAAAAACAGCCAGAATTGATTAATTGGTTTTCAGTCCATTCCTATGGGAAATTTTGCTTCAACTTAAGAACGTTTCAACTTAAGAACACCATTCCAAAACAGATTAAGTTTTAAGTAGAGGTTCCACTGTAGTTTCTATGGACGGAAAAGAGCAGATACGGATTAAATGGTTTTCAATGCATTCCTATGGGAAATGCAGATTCAACATAAGAACTTTTCAACTTGAGAACCACCTTCCAATACGGATTAAGTTCTTAAGTAGAGACCCCACTGTATAAGGAGTCAACTGTTTCAGATAGACCCAGACATTCCTCATGAAAGCTTTGGCCATTTCTTTCTTTTTAGAGAAAACATAATGGCTGTATAGAATCTGTACATACTGCCCCAAACGAGTCTACTGCCCTCATATGTGGAACACAATAATATCCTGTTGCCAGTGTGGATGTAAGATTAAATTACCAGCATGAACAGCTTCTGTACACAAATCAGAGAGGCCACCATCTTGTACTAAAATGTCTGGTATTATAATGCTTTGAGCCTGGATGCTATACTGTACAGGTAGTGAGAGCATAAGAGGAACCTCTGATGGACGAGACTAAGTTCTATCAGGTCCAGCATGCTGTTTCCTGATAGCTTCCATTTTTAATGACATAATTCATTCTGTTGCACACTGTCTGAATCCATAGTTCTGTCTAGCCACCAGCCAAGTCAGGTAGCCATTTATAGACTTAACCTCTATGAATTTTTAAGGGCCAGAATATGCAACGTCATTAGCAGATGAAATCCTGTTTGTGTTCCACGGATGTGATTCTGACCGTCCTTTGTGTCTGTGAGGCCCATGTTCCGATAACCAATCCCAAAAGAGATCAAGCTAATTTGCAAACTGATGGGAAGTGTGAAAAGCTTTTGCTTTGACCATCAAAAGCTTTCAGCACTTAAGGAATTTCATCTTCTGCTGGTGTGCACTTCTCTAGTGTACAGTTTGACCTGTGGTTGACATCTCATACACCATGTCCCATAGAGGCCCGTTGGCATCCTTGTGGGCTTCCGATAGTCTGTTTTGGTTTTTACACTGTATCTCAACAACAGTGAAATTTAGCAATAGATAAGCAGAATGGGTAGAGAAGGAATGATTGGCTAGCACAGGAGAAAACACTACTCCTCTGAAATCCAGGTACATATGCAGAGTTGCTGAATAGCATTGAATGTGCATATGTGTGTGTGTGTGTGTCTGTGTGTGTGTGTGTGTGTGTGTGTGTGAGAGAGAGAGAGAGAGAGAGAGAGAACAGACGTATGTGTGTCTCAGGCATAAAAGTTGCTGATGCATTTCAATAGAGTTTTTTCTGTAAAAAATTATTAAAAGGTGGGTTCTTTTGGAATTCTCACTGATATTTAAAAATTAAACTGTGGTACTGTTGCTGAAGTTATGCTTGATTTAAGAAAATAAAAGGGGATTCAGCAACAGTATAATGTTAAGGTTAATGGCAAAAGTTCAGAAATGTATACCATCGTTACTAGCTTTTACTGATGGAGCCAAGGTTTAATTCTTGTGAGGCAATTTTCTATGAAGAGAAGTATAAATTAAGTACAAATTAAAGACCATTAACGTTTATAGATAACCTCATCTAAGAGGTTGCGTGTTTAAATGTTTTAGCTATAATCTTTTAGAGTCAGTTTGGGAAGTGAGTAATAACTTGTTGATAACTTATATAATAATATAACATTAAGTTTTAAAAATGTGCCCATTATTGGCACTTTAATTACAATGATTTACATTTCCTTGTAGACAGAAATCTGAGAAAGGTATATTTGTTAATGTCACTAGGAGAGTTTTAAAATTAATCTATTAGAGAGAGATGAGAGAAAAAAGGCATTATAACATCTTTGGCTTGAGTGCCAATGTAGTGGAGCGACTTAGGAATAATAATAATTATTATTGACATAAATAGGTTAGTGGCAGTGGTGTTTTTCCAGAAACAAAGTCGTTAAGGATGATGCTTTGATGTAGGGTTCCTGCCAAATTTCATTCATAACAGAAATATGGGTAGAGTATGTGGTTCTAACAAATCAGAATATCGTTTTGAAATTGCCATCAACAATGTTTTCCATAAATCGGCTGCACAGGTTAGCATTAGCGAACGAAGCACTAACTCATGTTATGTCACCATATTGTTATCGCCATGATATTTTAAATGTTTCTCATCAACCTGTATACTGTAATGTTGCCCAGTCCCTGAAGATCACATTCCACACCTAGTCTTATTTAAAACTTCAAACATATACTGGGGATGGAATACTTCCTAAATTCCTTATTCTCAGTGATTTAGGCTATCTTGATGCGATGAGACACCTAGCTTAGAAATGTTCCTTTAAGAAGCAAAGCACAGACACAGACAGGAAACAGAAAAGGACTAGGTGATAGTTTAAAAAGAGACAAAGAACCCATCCAGTGCTTCTTGTTTTGTATTTTTTAAAAGTACAGCTTGCACAAACTGGAATTTCTGGAACTGATTATGCCAATTTCATGGGAATGAACGGTCATAGTTTCACCTCCACCTTGGCTACACCCTGTAAAGTTCAAACTAAAACCCAGAGCAGTAAAATTCAGATTAAAGGCACCAACAGAAAATCAAAGTCACAGTTATGATCTCAAGTGCATAGCAAAATATGAGAAAATATCTCACCCTGTCATGGAGGTGGGGATGTTGCTTGTGAGGACAAAAAAGGATTTACCGTACATCCTTGATGCACATGCTCTCTTTTGTTTTTCTTCCACACTGAACGAAAATGGAAACTTAAGACTAAATTCCTTATGAAGTGGTATAATTTCTAGCCAGTGAAAGCCCTCCCACCATTGCTACTCCTCCCACTTTCCACCCCTTGTGGAATCATTAGCCCTCTCTCAAGAGAGGCCAGCCTGTCAAAGTGACTGGCGCATACAGTATTTGCGCAGAAGGCCATTTTAAAATCTTTTAGCTGATTTAAATAGCTGGGGTTCTATGCAAAAAGAGTTACTTAGAGGAGGAGGCAACTGATGGCCAAATGAGGAATGAAGGCTAAAGGAGAAAGACGTGCCCCTCTACTTTAGGAAGTGACTCACAAAGCAAGCAGGGGGATAGGGGTAGTTGCAGGGCGAATATGAGCAAAACAAGGGGCTGGGAGAAAGTTGTAGAAGTGGTTGGTGGGAACTCTTAGCAGCTTACCGCTTCAGGCAGCGCTCTCATTTAACTTAATTGTAGGGCTGGGCCTCCTATTAAAATCTGGAGATGTAAGTGGGAGCAATATCTCCTTGTGCATTAAGATTGCAATGAACTGTAAAATAAAAGCATGTTTGTGCATATGCAACACTCTATATGTATACACCCATGAACGCAACACACTGTATGTACACATACATATAGAGCAAAAATGGTTTCCTTTTCCTCGCGAATACACAAAAATGGTTTCCTTTTCTTAATTTAACAAAGGAGTAGAAGGCAAGACACAAGAGGACAAAATGTCTTATTCACTGGCCTTTTAGATTTAAGAACTAGCTTTGCACATGCTATTTATAAACTGCTGAAAGGACTGATGGATATATTATTAGCCAGGTAACCTATTCGGAAGTATCATATAGTCAGATACGGAAAATGTCGTATTGGTATAATTACTTGTGCCAATTACTGTATGATTTGCTAGTTTTGCTGGTACATGAATGGCGCCATTATATAGGTTAGTCACTATAGGGCATTGAATCTGGTTGTGTCTGGAATAAGAATCCCTTATAGCTATGTAATAAAAACACACTAACATTGTTGTTTAGTTCCCCATGTACCCTCCTGTGTTCTCTGTGCCTTTCCTGATAGTTATACTGCAACCGGCAACCTAAATCGGAAACATAAGTAAGGGTGGCTGTGAAAAATATTATCAAATTTACATATTCAAAAAATGTGTTTCAGATGTTGAAAAATTTGGCAGGTTTAAGAGAGCTCAACAGGTTTAACCCTAGCTCAACCACCTGCCACAGGAGAAATGGAGAAAACATGGCCCTCCAGATGTTCTTGAACTGCAGCACCCAGCATTCCTCACCGCTTTCTGTGGTGCCTAGACCTGCTGTCAAAAGTAGCCAGAAGCCCTTTTTACCCTATAAATTCTGACTGAAGCCCAATTACTACATTCCTGTGTGATATGTTAGAACTGTTGCAAAGATGATTTCTTTTTAAGGCGTTGTTTTCATGAGCTGTGATCTGAGATGTACTATGAGGAGAGGGGTTTCCTGAGGTAAATAAAGTAGGAGATTTCATCATATGCCTATAAGATACTTATAGGCACAAGCTTCCTTGTGCAGAAGAAGAAGAAGCAAAGAGTAATTTATTTTATGTTGAGTTTGCCATGTCAAGAACTGAAATAAATATCAGACCTAACTTCTTAAAGGAAAGCCGTATTGATTTAAAATATATTTCTAAAACATGTTCAACAAAGTTTTGTTAGTCTTTTATATAAATTAAAATAATAGTATCAACAATAAAAGGTATAATACAAGTAGAGAACAACAGTGCAGTGATTTGAACTTAATGAGTTGAGCAGTGGTGATTTCCCAAAGACCACAGAAACCACAGAGGTTGTGCATGTCAGTAAGAAAAAGGGAGAAAACTCCTCAAATTTCCCTGAGAAAAGAGTGTGAGTAGTTTTGCGACCCTTATAGGAAAAGCCCTATTCCTGGTGGATATAATGGCCTCCTCCCAACAGAATTTGGAGAGGTCTCGTAAGCATCTTAAATGCCAGAAGGGATGTGCTCCTGAGAAGCATCAGTAGCTGCCTCATGGAGATACTAAGAATTCTTATATATCTAACCATACTTTCATACTTGTCCCTTTATGTGGTCGTATCAGTTTGTGAGGCGTTGTTCCCTCTGAGAGATTGGGACTCCTTTTCTGCATGTATTTTTTATAACATGGATTTAATTATATATTTTCTTAAGGTGTACATTTTGCATCTCCCCCTTGACTAAAGGATGTTCTGCACGTTTCACAGTTGTACACGTTTTAGCCATTTGTATTTTGAAACTATATGCAGGATTTAGGGCATTTGAAAATGCAAGACTTGCAGATATGAGAATTTCTGAGCTATGGTGTACTTTGTCTGACAATAATTCTTGGAAGGTGGAAGTGCAGGATTTCCAGGAACATCTTGATTCTTCCCCAGATTCTTCTCCATTCCCCCAACCACCTCAGCCCTGGCTGCCACAGCTATCACATTAAGATTGGCAGGCAATGGAAATCTTCTACACCAGGAGACTAGAATATCACCCAACTGGGTTCTTCATCTTGGCAGTTGGAAACCATTTGTTTTTCTACATGAGTGAGTCCAATTGCTAATTTGCTTAGTATTTCTAGTCATTTTATCAATCCAGGAAATAGACCCAGAGAGTCTATGATTCCATGTACTGTACAATAGAACCAAGAATACATAGCACCATACAGTGCACATTCTGAGTGCTAAATTGAAGAGGATTTTGCATGTTACGTTCTTTAGCCAAAATCTTATTTTCTGAATTGCATCAGTGTTAGGGAGATGGTGTCATCCAGCAAGGGGAGTCGCTGGTTATTAAAAAGATCCTGCTTTGATGCAGAGGCTCACACCGGTTCTATGCAATCAGTCTCATTGCGTGGGAGACATGCAAGCTACAGGCCAGTGCAAGAATTCTTCAATCGCTGGCGGTCTCACCCTGCCAGGTGATCTTACAACAACAGCAGATTGACGTTAATTAACCAGCTCCTGTCTCCATCCTGGGGCTTATATAGCATGAAAGATTTTGGCCTTCCTCTTAAAGAAGCTGCTCCGGGCCATCTCTGTTCAGCCTGTTGTGTGGCAGTAATCCTAATATCCAATCAAACAAACTCAAAGGCAATTGGAAGGTACCAAATGCTGAGGTATTTCCAGAGGTGTGCAGATATCTTAGTTAAGCCTGGGAGTGGTAGGCCAAAAACCACGAATCTGTACTCCTCCACTAGCAACTATCGTTCTGAGGCAGCAGAGGAAGGCCCAGTTTAGTCAGGAGTGGGTGCGTGGCCATCTATGTCTCTTCCTGACTAATAACATCAGGGTTAACATATAGGGCATGGTTGGCCCTTTGCAAGCGATGGGCTTTCCTGGTCTGGTGCACACCAACGCTACCTCCACTGCCCCCTGGTGACAACTGGCAGTAAAGACCTCCCTCTCACCACTACGCCCGGGCTGTTTGCTGCCTCGCTCTGCCAGCTGCCACTGATCAGTTCCCTTACATCTGGGATGTTATTTGCAGCCAGAGCGATCTTCTTGTCTCGCGCTAGCTGTGAGGCTGCTCCCTGCAACCTTTCTGTGGAAGGCTTCGGCAATGGCAGGCTGAAGACTTGGATTGCATGCTCTTCTTTTCACTGCTGAATGAAAGGAGCCTGAGGGATCATTAGTACCCTTCCATCACTTCCTCATTAGTTCTTAGATAGTGTTTTAATGACAGCTTGAGAGGCTCAGCATCCTGGCCTCTTACTATTTATGATCCCCACAGTGCTAATGTGCACTTAATGAGAAATTCTTGTCTTGCTTGTAAATCCTGTAGCCGGCATTCAATTTATTGACAGATGTTTGCTTGGGCCTCTTTAAAATTACTTCATAAATCTTCCAGGATAAAAGGCCTCAAGTTTGGTTATTAAGACAGGCCCATGTTGACAGTTTCATATTTAACTGTTTAGAACTCATCTGTCAGGGCTTTTATTTTTATTTTTTTTTTAAGAAAGAAAGGAACTGGATTTACAAAGCAGAAGGTTAGCATTTTTAGGGAGCTGTTTTACCCCAATAACTCCTTGATGGTGAAACATGTTGACTGTCCCTTGTAAACCCCTTTCGTTAACTTCTTGGTGACCTCTTTGTGCACCGGCAATACTCATTTAGCATATCAGTGTGTCAGCCCTGATGAAGTGTTTATGCTGATATGAGCTGAGGGCTGAGCAAGCGCTAAGTGGCGAGATCCACTGGACACAACACTGATGCAGATTGAAAGCTGAGTTAGCACTTCATGCCAGAAACTACTGGACATTTCATGAAGAGGGAGAGAGAGAGAAAAAAAATCTGGTGACACCTTAAAGGCTAAGACATGGATTTGACATGAACTTGATGGCTCTGGCATGAATCCATCAGACAGGGAAGATGGACAAAGAAGGTCAGGGTCAGCCCCTGGAAGTAAGCATCAGTGGGCAACTGCTGAGACCTACACTCTAGAAGCATAGCAACTCTGGTCTTGTTTTAATTCTACTCTACCTCCCTTTCACTACCTATTACTTGCAGCTTCTAAGCTAGTACTTTGTTGATGAACTGTAAAAAGGAAGACAAAAGAGAACATCAGGGTGCATAAAATTGCATTGTTTTTGTTGACGACAATGATGATATTGTTATGTGTCGTCAAGTTGGATCTAACTCTTGGTGACCCCATGAAGGAGAGATCTCCAAAATGTCCTGTCCTCAGCTCAGCTCTTGCAAATGCAATCTGTGGCCTCTTTTAGGGAGTCAGTCCTCATATTTGATCTTCCTCTTTTCAACCTTTCCAGGCATTATTGTCTTTTCCAGAGCATCTTGCCTTTTCATAATGTGCCCAGAAGAGGACAACTTCAGTTTCACGATTTTTGCCTCCAGAGATGGTTGAACCTTGATGTGATCTAGGACCAACATTTAGTCTTTCGAAATTTTCTAATTTAAATGGAATTGGAGGACATTTTGCACAAGTAAGGAAGGGGAGAGGGGTGCCCCATTTGGCCTGGACCTCACATTCATGGAGGGCCTCATCTGTAAAATAATTGTTGTAACCCTCTTTCGGCATTTGTTCATGGTTTAACACACCGGAATTCTCCAAAAATGTAAGTGGCAGAGTGTTTGCATTTAAAAACAAAACAAAACAATTTGGCATATCCGCTAATATATTTAACGTCATAGTGGATCTGGTTGTATTTACAGTATTCCGTGATAGTTACTGCATGAAAAATATGTTCAGCTACAGGCTTTCATGATAGGCAATTGGCGAATCGGGGAAAGGAAGCCGTTATAGAAGTGGGAAGGGCCAGGATGTGGCTCATTGGCATTTTGATTTATGAATGTGCACTTAACATTTCAGAGTTATACACCCCATGCTCAGAAATGCATGGGGAGAAACCAAACAAAATGATTGTCAGGAGAGAGCAAGCAGAGGGCCAGTTAGTTGAGAGCAAAGAGTTGATGACTGGGAGTGACTGGGAGAGAACAGGGGTGTTAGGCTCGGGGATGGAGAGAAGAGATTGCTTTGAGAGTCTTCCAGGTTCCCTGAACTCCTTTTGGTGTTTTTTGCCTTGTGTTGTTGTTTTTTTTTAAAGCAAAGGGTATTGCTTATAGACCACCTCATCGTGCTTAAAGCACTCTCTGGTGGTTTTACAGTTTAATTATACAGGATACACATTGTAACCCCCACCCCACCCCCAACTCATTTTACTGACTTCAGAAGGATGGAAGGCAACCTCAAGCTGGCTGCCAGAATCTGCTGGGATTGAACGCTGACCATGAGCATGGTTTTGACTGCAATACTATGGTCTAATCACTGTGGGTGACAATATATGTCTATATGTAGAAAAGGCACAGGAAGGATCTTAAGCAATATAAGAGCACGACAGGCTTCAGACTTACACAGGCAACCTTTAGCTGAGGGGGAGGGGCAGACTAGGAGTGAATGCTTTCAGCTTCTTTCACCTTCTTTCCCAGTGCTCTAATTCTGCCAAATATTTGACAGAATGAGCTCTGTGCATCCAGGGTGTGGTGCCCGTCTGCCTGCCTAAGGTCAGCTAACTCTTAGGGTCAGTCCCTCTCTCCCAGGCCCCAAAAAGCCCCAGAACCTCCACTTCAGTGTCAACAAATTATCTGTGGTCCAAAGTTCTAGATCTCCAGTCAGATGGCCACTCACCTGGTTCACCACCAAAGAGGAAAAATGTCTGCCCACCCCCCCCCCAAAAGCAGAGAACATGTATTTGCAAGAAGTTTTAATTAAATTAAATATCAATGCATATATGTTTATAAATATTGACCAGAGGACTTGGCCTGTAGGATGATGTGTCAATTGTACAGTACAGTATAGCTAAATAAATCAGTTTTTGAAGGAGCACTGTAATTTAAATAGATATACAGTGGTGCCTCGCATAGCGACGATAATCAGTGCAGCAAAAATCGCTGCAAAGCGATTTCGTCGCTATGCAATTTTTAAAAGCCCATAGGAATGCATTGAAACCCCTTCAATGCGTTCCTATGGGCTTCAGACTCACCTTTAAACGGAAATCCTCCATAGGGCGGCCATTTTCCCTGTCCGGTAAGTGAGGAATCCATCCCAAAAAACAGTGGGCGGCCATTTTTTACCCAGCAGCCATTTTGGAACCACCGATCAGCTGTTAAAAAATCATCGCTTTGCGATGATTGGTAAGCGAAACAGGGTACCAATCATCGCAAAGCAATTTTCCCCATTCAAAACATCGCAATGCAGTCACTTTTGCGATCGCAAAATCTTCATCGCTGTGCGATTTTGTCGTTAAACGGGGTGCCCGCTAAGCGAGGCACCACTGTATATCTCAGCCTGTCCGCAAAGACAATGGCCAAATAGTCTAGGTGCTGAAGGGTCACTCACAGTCCATGGGTAACATCAAGGCCCCTGTTTATTTTATTTTTTATTTATTTATTTGATTTATACCTCGCCCATCTGGTCTATTCGACCACTCTAGGCGGCTTTTTGTTCTCCCTTTTGTTTCTTCATGTTTATTCATCTTCAGATCAGAGCTGGGCTGGACAGCTAATCAAATAAAGGATTTGTTTAAATAGAGACCTTTAAGTAAAGAACTGTTTTCTACAAAGTGGACTATCTAGTCACAAGAGCATAAGAAAACCAGAAATCTATCTAGCCTCGCATTTGGCTTCTTTGGGGATCAGCTAATTGGCCACAAGAAGCCCACAAGGAGGACATGAGTGGAACATCACTCTCCCATGGGAATGCTACCGAGTAACTGATATAGAAAGGAGTACTGAGATTGAGAGTGATATATGGCCATCCAGACTAGCAGGCTTTGAAACCTGGCATCTGCCTGATTTGAACATCATACATTTCTTTCTGATCCTTGATGATAACCAGATCTCTCTGGTGCCTTCCTTTGATCCTGGATTCCAACCTTAGACCTGAGCCTTCCTAAGGACTTCCATTGTAAAGGAAATACATATTTTGCTGGGACATGATAGCAGTCCAACCAATTGATGGTAGACCTGAGGATAGCCAACAAAACAGCATTCAGCTTTAGCACATATTGGTCCTGTCTGTTTATAGGAATATAGGATGCTGTCTTCTGCTCGGTCCATCTGTTGGTCCATCTAGCCTTGTATTGTGAAGTCAGCTGTGTTTGACAACAATTGCTCTTCAAATAGGCTTCTCTCCTGGCTGTATGTGAAGATGCCAGAGACTGGACCTTCAACATGCAAAGCATGCACTCTACCACTGAGCAAACTGTTAGAGCAGTACAACAATGGAACCAATTACTTCGAGAAGTGGTGAGCACAGACACTGGAGGGATTCAAGAGAAAATTAGATAACCATCCATCAGATATACTTTGATCTGGATTCCTGCATTGAGCAGTGAGTTCGACTCAATGGCCTTATAGGCCTCTTCCAACTCCATTGTTCTATGATTTTATGGGCCCTGCCTTCATATAATAAAGGTAAAAGATAAAGGTTCCCCCTTGACATTTCGTTCAGTTGTGTCCGACTCTAGGGCGCGATGCTAATCCCCGTCTCCAAGCCATAGAGCCAGTGTTTTTTCCGTTTCCGTGGTCACATGGCCAATGTGACTAGACACGGAACACCGTTACCTTTCCACCGTGGTGGTTCCTATTCATCTACCTGCATTTACATGCTTTTGAACCTCTAGGTTGGCAGGAGCTGAGACAAGTGACGGGAGCTCACTCCGTCACATGGATTTGATTTTATGACTGCTGGTCTTCTGACCTTGCAGCACAGAGGCTTCTGTGCTTTAACCCGCAGCACCACCATGTCCCTGCCTTCATATAATAGCCATTCTTTATTATGATTGTGATATACCCAGTATGCTGTAGTAATATACAGTGATAGATTAGGACTCAGGAGACCTAGGTTTAAATTTCTGCTTGGCCATGGAAACTCACTGCAGCTGGAAATTGTGCAATATCTCACATCTTGCGAACCCTACTAGGTGTACTGATTCCACCATGATGGCACAAACACATAATGATGATTATCATAGTAATAGTATGATTTACTGTTTACCAGATAAGAAAAACTACTTTTTTTAATTCTTACGGTTTGTTGGATTAGTTCTTTATTATGTCGGCTATTAATGGCATAATCTTCACAGCATACTGAATTGTAATCCAGAAACCTTGCTGTGATAGCAACTACAGCTGTTGAAGACCATGCTGTTGGGTTCCATCATCTTTTTGAAAGGCTGATTTGAAAGGACACGAGGTTTTGAGAAGGCTGCCAGAAAATTGGCTGAATCCAGATCGTCATTAAACTCATGACATCAGCCAAATTGCAACAGCATTCACTCCACTTAAGTCCATCAGAAAACATTCAGATCAGACATTGAGAGATAATGAACATCTCAGCTAAAAAAAAATATGGGGAGGGGAATTCTGCTTACTTGTGGTGTCATGTCATATTACATTGCTTGAGTTATGTCACATCACATTGTGTTACTTCTGTGGCATCAAATGCTGACATAGGGCATTGCTTTGTTGTTACTGTTGTTCTTAAGGAAATTTGATTGTGTTCCTTGAGGTACAGTTCATTTTGTGAAGCTGCTGATTGAGGTAGATTTTACAGATGGAACCAAAAAAAAAGTGAATGGTTTAAGCAAAGATAAGCCATGACTGACAGAGCTATAACTGAAGATAACAGGTTCCTGTATGCATTTCTTATTGAGTATTGATGCAAATAAAGTCCATTAAAAGCCCTGTAAATCCGAGATGCAGCCTAGCGCCTGTCAATTCACATTACAACTACTTAAAAAGCATGAATTTTCTTCTTAAAGGCATCACTATGTTGAGACCAAGTTACCTTTTTGGTGGAGAGGGAGGAGGGCAGGGCAGTGCTACCCTATGATAGTAAAGCTCCATCATTCTTCTGAGTCCCTTTTCCAAAGCACACTCTACTGAAAGCACGGGGGGAGGGGGAGACACATCCTTCCGAGTAATCAGACTTAGATTGGGTTACAAGAGAAGAATCCTTTGTATGTCACTCTCCAGACACTGGGTAGGGAGCAGGAACTGAAGAAAGGAACTAGTGTTATGCACCTCTTTGTGGAACTTTTGAAAGCTACTTGTTTGGACTACATTTTCAAGAATCCTCAGCCACTGACTTATTGTGGGTCATGGGACCTATAGTCCAAACAAGTAACTTGTCCGTGCCCTGCCTATGCAGTGCAGAACTGTGATGGAACCTTCTCCCTCTTTATGTGCGCATAGGTCACATAAAGAGGGTAACTGTTGCTCCATGGCTTGCTTTCATGTGAATCTTTATGCATCTCTTCTCCCCCCCCCCCATACAACTTCCTAGAGGACATTAGGCATTTTTTTTGTAATATAAGGGAGTACTAGCAGTACATTCCAGTTAACAGTTCAACTTAAGCATGTGTATATGTCTCTCTCTATGTGTGTGTCTCTCAATTTGTGTCTCTGTGCAAGGATCAGCATCTGTTTCAAACTGAACACCGACCCTGCGTGCCAGAAAGCCTGGGCTCAGCTGTATCCTCAGGAAACAGAATAAGAAAAGAGGCTTTGCCTCAGGTGCTTTGGTTCATTTTGTGTTCCAAGTTTCACTCAGAAAGAGTATCCTAGATGCATGTACACACACACAAACTCACCCAAGTCCTGCAATTTATCAATGCATAGAGATTGTTGGAAGAGGAGGCAGACATATAAATGCAATCAATAGGGAGATGTGCCTGCATACAAATACATTTGGCTCCTGTTATGAGTTCTGAACTTTCTCAAAGCTGAGCTGCATTTGGAGCAAGCTTCTCTGTTATTATCAGAGGCGTGCGTTTTTCTATGATTCATCTGCCAACATAGCTGGAGTGCTGCTCAGAATCTCTGTAAGGCTCTCAAGTAAGCTTTCTCCCACCTGAAGCTCTCCAGATGTCTTCAAATACAACTCCTCCTCCTGTCCTGGGTTACTATGATGGGAGTTGCAGTCCAACACAGCTGCAACACACACACACACACAGAGAGAGAGAGAGAGAGAAGAGAGAGAGAGAGAGGTTGGGATATGCTGCTCTAGCACTATGGAAAGGTGTTTTTTGCAAGTATTTGGAAAGAATAGGCCCGAGTGATGAAAATCATATGATACGTATTGAATGGGATCTGGAATTCACAAACCTTCCCCCTTCTTTAACATCCAGGATTTTCCTGGAGAAGGTGGCAGTGACATAATGTGATCTAGGCTGCATGAGCTGCAGAGGCTGTGGGAAGAGAGGAAGTAGGTATTTAAGAAAGCAGGGACTTGGACTTCCTTCAAGTATAAAAAAGGGGGTTAGAATACTGTATAGTAAAACATCATCCTTCTGCTCTCATGTATTTGGAGTTTCAGAGTTGTCCCAGGTTGTTTTAAATATACTAGTTCAAAGCCACTGTCCCAAGGAAACAACCCATCTTTGCAGAGGTATCTTCTTTCTGACTGTCTTGAGTCATTTCCTGGTCATGTGTTTTCTCTGATGGAACTATGAATTCCACAGGAGTGAGATAATAAATCTACAACTGTGTACATTAATGAAGGTCAGTTGGAAGAAATGGCCTCCAGACCAAGTTTCTCACTCTACTAGACTATAATTAAAAACAGTTTGAAATGTTCCTTACAGTCACTTTGTCAGGCATATGGAAACACACCCCAGTACTAGGAAAGTCAGAGGGATCCCATATTTTGATGTTGGATCCATTTTTTGCTTTTGCTATACCATGCTCTGATCATCCTGCATGCTGCAGGACCGCCTATGTAGTCCATCATTCTGTTTACATGGTGTCTTCAACACCCGTTTTATGCATACAAGGGATCATTCAAATGTGCATCCATTTGGGACTGAACAGGCATCTGTGAACCAGGAAGCAAGGTGGCATACATAGGCCTCACCTAGTCTGGGTTCACAACTCTGGGAAATAAGGCTGATAAAAAATGGTTAACAACTCTCAATGCATTCTAGAGACAATTGGACAACCATCTGTCAGACCTACTTTGATTAGTATTCCTGCATTGAGCAGAGGCTTAGACCTGATGGTTTTATAGGCCACTTCTAACTCAATTATTTTATGATTTTATTTAAAAAAATCATCTCTAAATGAGCATCATTTATGAAAGGGTGCCATGAATTGCAATTTGAAACCAAGCATCCTTGTGCTATATCTATCCATCACACCAGTCTTCCTCCTTTGGGTCACTCTGGAGATACTGTAATTCACACATCAACCTGGGGTAGCATGACCAACGGTTAGAGATGATGAGAACTGTACAGTGGGGTCTTGACTTAAGAACGACTTGAGTTAAGGACATTTTGACTTAAGAACCGCTCTCATAGGAAAATATTGACTTGACTTACATACTTAGATTTGAGTTAAGAACTGAAAAAAAACCACGTGGGAGGCAGGGAAAGTGCAAAAAGTGAACTTTCAGTTAACTGTTGGCCAGTGAAAAGGGTGCCTGTCTGCTTCCTCACTCCTCCCAGCGTTTAGAGAGTGGATTGGGAGACAGTCTTCAGGCTGCCTGGTACTGTACTTGCCTGGACTGTATTTTCCCTGCCTTCCCTGAACCTTTCTTGACCTAAGAAAAAAAAGAAACAAAATATCCCCCTCTAGTGGTCGAAGGCAGAATAGCAGCTTCCCATTAGTTTCTATGGACGGAAAAGAGCAGATACGGATTAAATGGTTTTCAATGCATTCCTATGGGAAATGCAGATTTGACTTGAGAACTTTTTGACTTGAGAACCGCCTTCCAATACGGATTAAGTTCTCAAGTCAAGACCCCACTGTAATTCTAAACATCTGGGAAGTTGCATCTTGGGGAAGGCTACGCTGAATTATTTGTCATGAGTTCATGAATCAGGATCCACTACTGAACTGCAACCTGACTTAAATGAGGTTGCAATGGCAACAATACCACCATGCAAATACTGTATGTGCTTTATTTTTTAAAATGCATCGGATGTGTTTCCTTATACATAAAAGGCATATATAAACTTATTTGTATTCGGAGGAATATTACTATAGAATGGAATGTGTAAATAATAATAATGATAATTTGGCTCCATCACTTGTGATTGTGTCTGAAATATAATTTGTTGTCATGACTCGTTCTAATATTAAAAAATAAACTATGTTAGTTGTTGTGGGTTTTTCGGGCTCTTTGGCCATTTTCTGAAGGTTCAGAACACGGCCAAAGAGCCCGAAAAACCCACAACAACCATTAGATCTCGGCCGTGAAAGCCTTCGCAAATACATTAAACTATGTTAGTTCCTTTTTGATTTTTCCTCATTTCTGTTTTGGGGAACTCTTGATAAGAAAATGGTGTGAAATTGGAAGAATTACTATCAAAATGCCAAAAATGGCCATAAAAAAGGTACCGTATTTTTCGCACCATAAGACGCACTTTTTCCCCACAAAACAGTGGGGGTGGAAAAGTCTGTGCGTCTTATGGAGCGAAGAAAACAGATTATATTTTCCTGCTTTCTTCTCCTAAAAAATTGGTGCGTCTTATGGAAAGGTGCGTCTTATGGAGCGAAAAATACGGTAATTCTAAAAGGTCACTTGAAAATCTTAGCCATAACACCCTAGGTTTAATTTTGCTCCTGCTTGTTATGGCTTGAAGTGTAACTTCATTACTCCCTGATTAATAAAAAATAACTTTTAGTTTTGGAAGAGGTAGTCATGTTAGTCTGTGCAAGCATTCCGAAGAAATAAAACAACACGAAAACATGTGGCACCTTAAAGACTAACTATTATATTTCACTGTGAGCTTTTGTGGAAATGTCCACTTTGTCAGACGTATAGAAACAGAATGACATGTTGGATAAAATATCAGCAAATAACTTGCTATCAATAGTTGTAAGTCTTGACTTCATAGCCCTGCCCCTGAATCGGCAAGTGAATATAAATATGGCCAGCTACCAATGCCTTTTAAAAAGGATACGGGATATATTCCGATCCTTTCCAACCCAGATCAGACTTGTGAAAATTGCTTTCACCTTTTTTCTGTCTAGGTTTTTCCCCCCGCTTTCATTCTTGAAGCCAGACCTTTGGAACAAGCTCATGACACTGGCCTGGTCAGCCTTTTCCAGTTAGGAGGGTGGGAGGGAACCACAACCAACCCAAACTTGATTTCCTGTTCGGGTGAACCATACATCACCGAGGTTCCCATCTGTGCCATTTGTCTGTGACAGAATGACAGGTGTCATTTATCACCGGCGAAGCTGTGGGAAGAAGGATTGAAATTTTTTCTGGAAGCAGTCAGTGTCTACAGGGCTTGCCAGATCATTAAAAAGGGGGCTTTCCAAAGAAAGCTGTGTGTAATGTGATTGCACTTACCGTCAATGACAGGCCGAGAGAAAGAAGAAACATTTTAGAAAGAGAGAGAAGGGGGGGGGGAAGAAAGAGCCAAAGTTTCTGCCAGGGGCATTTAAAGAGACAGTGTGACAAATGCCGAAGCCCTTTGGAGGAGGAGGTTGAGGGGGGAACGGAAATTCTCTTTCAATATGTACATGGCATGTACACCTTTTTGGAGATTT
Organism: Pogona vitticeps; assembly: GCF_051106095.1. Taxonomy (NCBI): domain Eukaryota; kingdom Metazoa; phylum Chordata; class Lepidosauria; order Squamata; family Agamidae; genus Pogona; species Pogona vitticeps. Next base: position 19,099,487 of record NC_135786.1, on the reverse strand, counting down.
CATCTGGAGTGCCAGCAAGCAAACCGAAACAGGAAGCCCTTTCAACAGGCGCTTTCTCACATCGCAGATTATTTAGGGCACTGTAACAAACTTTGCCCTTCCAAGCCCATGCGTGTCGTCCAGCAGAATGGCTTGAAAACAGCAGCGGGGAAGTTGGAAGGAACAGGAAAACCTATTGGGTCTGCCGCTGAAACGCCTAATAAATCAAAGGGCAGAGCGGAGACCTGATACAAGGCCCCTTTTCAAAGAGACGTTTACAACATCCTGTTTGCATAAGGCCTTTTTAAAAAAAAAACCCCAAAGCACCATAACATCTTAATTTCAGCACCTTCCCTTCTGCTTTTGGGGAATAAAGCGTCCAGCTCTGAGCCCGTCCAGGGGTTTTGGTATGTTGTGCTGAGTAGGTTTTTAAACCTCATATTCTTTTGGTTGTTGTGGGTTTTTCGGGCTTTTTGGCGTGTTCTGTAGGTTGTTCTTCCTAAAGTTTCGCCAGTCTCTGTGGCCGGCATCATAGTTTTCCCCCTCCCCTTTGCTTTTCTTGTCCGCCACTTGCAGGTTTAAAAACACCGGCGCAGAAGCAGCAGAGGTGGAAACGCACTCCCTTTTGGGGGGAGGACTAGGCTGGGGGATTCTGGGAGTTGTTCTCCAAAAGAAGTGATGTTTTCTGAACCCTGAGAAATCGCAAATGGGTGAGGATGGAAGGGGATCACACAGGAGTGGCTGCTATTCTTTTTGAAGGGATCACTTCTGCTTTTCAAAGCAAAGTTTCTGCTTATTTCCCAATGCCCATCAGCTCCAGTCATGTGTAGTTGGGGATGATGGTGGTCACACTCTTAACAAATGTCTTCAGAGGTGAATGGTTGTTGACCCAGGTATAAAGTGTATCATGGTGGCTGTAAAATGAACAGTAGCTATTAGAGAATGTCACAGATAAAGCAAAACTGGCAGGCACAGCACAGGGGGGGAAAAAGAACAAAATGTAAATTTTGCCAAAGTATGCATAGTTTTAGAGTGGTCATATAGACCAGATGGGTGGGGTATAAATCAAATAAATAAATAAAATAAAACTAGAAGAAGCAGCTGAGTTAGTCTGTGCAAGCATGTTAGGCAAAATTCAAAGTTAAACAAAATTAAACAAAAACATGTGGCATTCTAAAGACTATTATATTTTAATGTGAGCTTTCGTGGACAAATCTACATTGTCAGACAGATGGGGGAAAATGAATACATATATAAATCTATGTTATCCAGTTTGTCCAGCACATTTCAGTTCTTCCTAGGGGCTGGGGTCTTGATTATTCTTATTCTCCTTCTTGAAATTCATATTTTAAAAATTCACATTAAGACGGTCTTATAACTGAGGGCTAAAATATGCCGGCTTGGTAAAATAACAGAAATATGTAGAGTAATATATAGAAAATCTAGATGGAATTAAATACACATATTTTGGTATTCCAAGATTCATTCTACCCATGTTGTTCGTTTTATTAGAGAAGGTCTTTTCTTTCCCCCCCATTTATTAGAGAAGACAAAGACAAACGTTTGGGCAGTCAAAAAAGGGGAAACAGGGTAATGGGTGTTCTCTTTTCCATCTTCATTTCATTGCAAGTTGCTAATATTTAATGCAGAAAAAAAATCCACAGCTTCTGTTTATGGTTGTTTATACTACAGCAGATAATATGTCCCACCCACCCCTATGTCACAGTTTGTACGTAGAACCCACACCGAGAAAACAGGAAAAAAGCATATCTGAAAAATTCAGAAAGGTAGGGGTGTGTGTGGGGGGGGGTGTGTGGGTGTGTATGCGCATGCAAGCGCTTGCTTAGCCCCAGCATTTGGGATAAGTCAACTTGTGTTGACCTCAGCACATGAAAAATTGTTTTGCCACTGGTCCCTAAGCACATGCAGCAGGATTGCCATCTGGCTGGTCTTTGAACTATCTTGACCTGCATGTTTGGTTTTAAGCACAGCCTCATTTATTTTAAGCCATTTCTTTTTCCTGGGAAAGGTGGGATTCATTTTCATTGGTTGTGTGTGGTGCTGGGTCATTTTTTGTGAACCTAGAATAATGGATCCAGAAGGGTTTGTATGAGACCCTTTGGTTGCTTTGTTCTTGTTATGTGCCTTGATGCTGCATAACAATTTATGGCAATTGTATGGATGGGTGACCTCCAGAATGGAGCTTTGGCAAACTCAAGGCTATGGCTTCCTTTACTTACCAGTAGTCCATCTCATAGGGACGTGGTGGCGCTGCTAGGGACGTGGTGGCGCTGCGGGCTAAACCATCTCATATTTGGTCTTCCGCTTCTCCTGCTCTCTTCCACTTTCCTTAGCATTATTGTCTTTGCGAAGAAGCTGAGCTACAGATCAGGATTCCCTGCCTGAATTGTCCCTGCCTTGGAATGACTCCATGGCGCAAGGTTAATTTGCCTTCTCCTGACCTCAGTTTCCACATCTGCAAAACATGGACAATATAAACTTGCTTTACAGGTTTGTTATAAAGGCTGCGGCAGGAAAATATATGCCACTGCAGTACATTTTGTACACTGCAGTAAATTTTGCTGACTAATAGTGATTTTACAGCATTTTGGATATTGGTCCCAATCCTGTAGAGTCATTCTGATTGTATGAGTGGTCCAGTCATTACAGAGCATGCACAAGGAGATACTTAAGCACTCCCCTTTCTTTCAATGGGAATTCTCTGTTTCCTGAATAGCAAGGCAAACATGGGCCTCCCACTCTAAGAGCATGATGTACTGCTGGATTTTCCCACCAGTGCCTGGAAATGTCCCGGAATGAACCTGAAATTTTCTGCATGCAAATCAGATGTTCCTCTCCTGGTTCACTTCTAAGCAGCGAATAAATCTAATAAATTTTACAAAGCTGGCTCAAGACATTTTTCTGGCAGAGGCAGAGCCCCCACATTGTTCCTTCCATGAGGGTGAATGCTTATTTCATCATACAGATGCTTCATCTCAATCCCACTGCATAGTCCCACCAGGAGAGGGTTCCTGAACCTTGTTGCATGGCACAACTGTATCTAAGACAATTTCCTCAGGATGAACCAAGGGAGATGAACCATTTACTCATGGCAGTAAATGGAGGGTCAAAATATATATACAGTACTCTCAAAAGTGCTCCCTCAAGTGGTTAAATGTGTCTGTTTCTCATGGCAAGAAATTTCTTCACCTACGTATCTTGTATGCAATTCTTCCAAAAAACTAAACCAAACAAAGAAACAAAAAACCCTCAGTTTTATAAATGTGGGGTATTGTGCTTTTGTATCCACAACTCACAATACCAGGGAATGGTCCAATATTGTTGTACAATATTGTGTCTGTGTTACCAGCAGGAAAAAAGATGCCAAGTTGACATAGTAAAGGAAAATCTGAATATATTCTCGAAGGCTTTCACAGCCGGGATCTGAGGGTTGTTCTGGGTTTTTTGGGTTCTTTGGCCATGTTCTGAAGGTTGTTCTTCCTGACGTTAGTTCCTACTCCTGTCCTCTGAAGATGCCGGCCACAGAAACTGGCGAAATGTCAGGAAGAACAACCTTCAGAACACGGCCAAAGAGCCCGAAAAACTCACAACAACAAGACAATCTGAATGTTGACAACACCAATGGCAGTAGTCAAGATGGTCTACAGATACCCTTTTGTACTCACTTTCATTCATGAAGTGACACCCAGCAAGAAATAAGGCCAGAAGCTGACTCCCTTTTTCTATCAATTGACCACTTTCCATCCAATCACAAAGCAATAGTCAGGACTGTTTTTGACAAACAATGAAACCGTTTGATACAACTGTGCAAAATTTGGTGCTGATCTGAAGCTCAGTTTCAAAATTGTAACTTTTTGCTTGGGCTGCCCTATTTTTAGAATTGCCTTATAGAATGTTGGTTTCTTCTGCCAGCACAAGATCATTGCTGCTATCTTGTGCAAGAATCATTTAGCATATATTGTTTTACGATTGGGTGTTGAAAGGTAAACACATGCTATATCCACAGGTGTGATTGATGAGGCACAAACTTGTGAGGAAATACCACTGTTTGAGAGAAAGTGGGTTAGTCAAAAGGAATGTGGGTTCTCTAATTTCTAATTTGACTGCGAACTTTAAATGTTGGGCTTAATCGTCATCAACAACATCTTAGAACTGCAGAGCTGCAAGGGGCCTGTTGTTCTTCAAGTCCAGCCCCTCTCAAGGAGGCACAGTGGAGAACTGAACTTCCAGCCCCAAACCACTTAGTTAGACTAATTTACCACAGTGGCAAATGGCAGAGAAATCTATCAGGGTGTTGCTGCAAAAAAGGACCTGCCCATTGACCTAATCTGGCCTCCTGATGTTGTGGGTGCCCCATCACTAGAGGTTTTCAAGAAAAGATTGAACAGCCATCTGTCCAGGATTGTATGAGGTATCCTGCCTTGGGCAGGGGTTGGAGTGGAAGACCTCCAAGGTCCCTTCCAACCCTACGATGAGATGAGTCTATGATCTCTATGGGTTCTTGACCACATGACCATCACACATTCCAAGCAGGTGCATCTTGGACTTCAGGCATTGTGAGCTTTCAACTTAAGAAGTTTTAAAGTAGGTCTTGAAATAAAATGGGAGCCCATAAAGTTGATCACAAAACTGGAAGTATGTGGGTTCAAGATAGCAGTTTGCCTGTTGTGCTTTGCACTAGCTGTAGTTACAAGGGCAACCCCTTGTTAGCACTGGTGCAAACTGCTGCAGCACTCACTGGGAATGGGGAGAAGGAGAGGACAGCTGCCTTTCTCCTTGCCACGCTGCCTACCTGCATACCCCTTCCACTCCTTGGCTGGTTATGTGAGTAAACCTTTAGGACACATTTATTTGAAGAATAGCAGAAATTGGGAAATGTACACACACAAAAATGTGTGCATTAGGTGAAATAAGGTTAATGCAGAAAATTTTCTTTTTTAAAATGACAAACTCATAAAGAAGCTGGACAAAATGAACTTGAGGTTAGAAAAATTGCTATTCTGATGGTTTCATTTGGAGATGGGCGTGGTGTGGTTCCGTGGATTGAGCCCACAGGTGTTCCACAGGGGCCCCAGATTCCATGCACCACCTTCTCCCATGGGTGCCCGCTCAGAGGAGGATGCAGGGCAGGGAAGCTCAGGGTGCTGACTCTGAGTTGCCACCTGCACGAAGAAATCCGCCCAGAGTCCTTTGGGTAGTGTGGGCAGTATATTAGATATAGATAGATAGATAGATAGATAGATAGATAGATAGATAGATAGATAGATAGATAGATAGATAGATAGATAGATAGATAGATAGATAGATAGATAGATAGATAGATAGATAGATAGATAGATAGATAGATAGATAGATAGATCGATCCATCCATCCATCCATCCATCCATCCATCCATCCATCCATCCATCCATCCATCCATCCATCCATCCATCCATCCATCCATCCATCCATCCATCCATCCATCCATCCATCCATCGCATAGATCTGCCTATTCAGGTCGAAGTGCTGAACCCAGAATAGTGGGTCACACTAATGGGGCAGCATATAAAGCTAATGAAAATGAAATAAAATAAATATGTAATTTTTTTTAAAGAAAATGAATGAAACTGAACTAAAGCAAATCAGGTATCCCTGTTCTTCATGGTGAGAATATATGATCTGGCTATAAACAAAGAACTGAGAAGTTGCTAAAGAAAGGGGAAACAGTGCATGTGGCAATTTCAATTTGCAAAGATCTGACAAAAGATATGGAAGAAGGTGATTAAGATCAGCTAGATTTAGTGGGGCAGAGAACTGGAAATTTAGTTCTGTATTATTAAATTTTTATTGTCCATTTAAGAAAGAAGGAAACTTTCCCACATTTTTAAAAGTTTTATGCTGATTGCCTCTATGTCTGTACTTGTAGAGAAAGCACAAGTTGTACCAATTATTTGTCACTTCGGTGATGTTCGCTGATGTAATTGTTGCATGTTTACCTGTGGGTGTTCGCTTAGGAGTGCCACAAACCACTGGGGTGTCTTTATCCCTACCATGCATCCGTTTAATGTCATGTTTATTCTTGGCATTTGAAAATGAACCCAGTTTTTATTTGTGAATCTTTGTTTCTGGTATTGTTCGTAAGCAGAAGATAGCACTGCCTTTTACACTAGCCTGAGATAAATGGCTTGTTTTCTTTTCCGCTGACATGTTCTTTTAGAGATTCTGGACCATCATTGCAATGTTTCCCTTTGCGAAGCAGATTGGGTCAAAATAATGGTATAAATGTCATATCCCTGGTGCAAAATAGATATTGCTGTTTCCAGCCTTTTACACTGGGAACAGCAAAACTGAAGACAAGGCCTCGATGCTTGGAGGTGGTTTTGATGACATTTCTTTCTGTGGGGTGACAGAAGCCATCCCTGTCACTCCTAGCAGAGTACACCTGTACTGCTGTTTGTCTTTGTTTGAAGGCTTACCTATGATACATTTCCCATCAGGCCTCTGAAAAAAATATGGAAAACTGATGACTTGTCATGGACATGTAAATCTCAAGGGAGACAACAGATGGCAGAAAGGCTGGAGTGTCATGTCTTTGGTCTGCTTCAGGACAGTTGGGTATTTTATTTCTTTTTTCAGTCAAAGCACAACTGCTACTTGGGAAGTTTTAAAAAAAAAAAACCCGAGTTGCTTTATATTTAGAGACATGTTCATATGCCCACATGTGGCATTTGCGGCTTTGGCAAAATGAAAAATAGGGTTGAATATTTTTGTGACTATTATTTTTATATTGTGCTTCTTATCTCTCAGCGTTGCGGGTGCACAAGGGGTGGGGAAAACCAAAGGGACGAGCCTGAACATTTGGAGAGAAGTGCTAAAAATTTGTGGGCAAGGTGACACATTCGCAAAATCACCGATTTTTTTTTTAATTTCAAGAAACAAATTAGCAGCTGTTGGCAGTTGTTTTAAATTAATAACCCAGCGATTTTGGAATGACTCCAGTTCCTGAAATTAGTATGGGGAGGTGGATGTCCTGATCTTGCTTCCATATTCTTCTGTTTTCTTGCCTTCACGTTTGGTACTGTACTTTGCTATTTTTGTACTTACGTTACTTTGGAGGTTGATGGAACTCCAAGGACTATAAGGTATGTTTTTCTTTTACAGTATGTTTATCCAGAAGTATAACAATCAACTGATGACTTAGTAGTATTGTGGGTTTTCCCCCTAAAACTGGAGGTGGCTGGAATTTATAATATGGAGAAAAATGTGATAAATCCACAATTTTTGGTCAACTGCGGAAGATATTGTTTGTTGCAGGATCCACAGGGAAAAAAACACATTTAAAAGCAGCGGAGCACAAGAATGAACCCTAGTTTGAAACAGATACATTTTTTTCTAATTACTTCCACCCTGATTTAAATTGTCTTCTATATAGTATAAAGAATTACAATATCTTTTCACAGTTCCGATACTCACATAGCACCCACACTCCTAGCCTTCCAAAACCCTCTGCTTGTTTGGGACAGTCATCTACTGCACCAATGAGAGGATAGATAGATAGATAGATAGATAGATAGATAGATAGATAGATAGATAGATAGATAGATAGATAGATAGATAGATAGATAGATAGATAGATAGATAGATAGATAGATAGATAGATAGATAGATAGATAGATAGATAGATAGATAGATGGCCTCTAGCCACGATCAAGACATCCAGTGTAGTCTCATGGATAGAGTGATGGGGTGGTCCCCAACCTTGGGCCTCCAGATGTTCTTGAACTACAACTCCCAGAAGCCTTCACCACCACCTCTGCTTACCAGGATTTCTGGGAGTTGAAGTCCAAGAACATCTGGAGGCCCAAGGTTGGAGACCACTGGACTATAGGACTCAGGTGACCTGGGTTCAATTCCCCACTTTGCCATGGAAACTTATTGACAATGTGGAGGGGGGGGGGAAGAATTGGTAAAACCATTCCTTCAATATTTCGCTTATCTAGAAAAGTCTTATTAGGGTTGCTATAAGGCAGTTATGACTTGGCAACATATAACACAAATATTATATTTAAAGCATAGTGATTCTTACTAAACTTGTGGTATAAGCTTACTACTAAATTTATAGCCATTTTTTCCTAAATTACATATATAAATTGAGATGTAAAACATTTATGACACTCTTGTCTCTTTTATCTTCTTCTTTGATGATGCATTTCCTTAATAATCAACTGACTACCAAAAGATAGAATATTATTTCCATGGTTTTCTTGATCTCTTAACCAGCAAAAGAACTAGAGTTTGTTTGCTTGTTTGCTGGCTTGCTTGCTAACATTTAAGTTTGTTTTCTCTCTAGAGCAGTGGTTCCCAACCTTGGGTCCCTAGATGTTCTCTGATTAACACTCACAAATGCCTTCATCACTGGCCAGGATTTCTGGGAGTTGCAGGCAAGAACATCTGGGGACCCAAGGTTGGGAACCACGGCTCTAGAGAAATCATGCATTGCGCTCTGCCTCTTTTGAGAGGCACGTGAAGAGGCCCAAGTGGGTCATGTCGTGTGAGTGAACCAAGTTTCACTTTTGCAGAACCCGAGGGGTTTGGCCCACCTGGATCTAGTTATTCTCTTCTCACATACACACTCTCTAGTCACATCCATGTGGATGTCAGCCTGATGTAAGGGGTGAAATAGTTTTCAACAAACCCTGCAGGATCACTTTGATCCCTGCTTTCCCCTCCACTTGTTTTTTCTCTCCTCAGCTTACTTCCATGTATAAGATGACCTTCAGTTTTTAGTCTAAAGATTTTAGACAAAAGTATACTCTTATACATGTAAAAATACGGTAACTTGCTTGGCCATGCTGGCTAGGCTGTTCTGGAAGTTGTAGTCCAAAATAATAATAACTATTTTCCCTATCTTTAATGAAAACATAATCACATCACGTAGACCCAGCATCAGCATGAAGCATCCTTGGGCATTTCCTAGATTTCCCATTTACGGATGCCTCCCTGAGCCTCTATTGTAAAATATGGCTGGGCAGCAATGGCCATTATAGTTTCCCTTAACACTTCCAAGATACCTTCTTTCCAGGGCATCGTGGTGAGATTTAAATGGTGAAATACCTCTTCCTGATATGATGAAATGCTGCCGCCAGGCAGAATACAGAATATGAGACTAAAGAAGCAAGCAGATCTGATCCGGAGCTTGGAAATAAGTAGCCAGTTGACATTAATTCCTTTGGCCACAACAAAGGTATAATTATGTTACATTGTAGTTGTAATTTAAAGGGTTATTCCTTGTGCAATGTAACTGTCACTTTCAATTACTTTTTCACTTCTACGGATATGGTTTCACACTAAATGGTGCTGCTGGAATATCACATGGTTGATACTATGCTTTATATTCTGTTGTGTATCTTTAGGTAACAAGGACACAGGTAGGTAAAGGGTATGTTCCATACTTCGAACCACTAGCTTTAGCATTCAAACCTATTTTTTTTTCCTTTTTGAGTAATGAAAATGCCCATTTTAGTTCCTTTTGAGAAATTGGGAAGAGCTGATTTTAAAAACATGTGTAACTAATTACTATTGAGGATAACTAACTGCTTTTTAATGCCTAGGAACTATAACTGTAACTAATTGCTTAAAAATAACTTCCACAATACCCGCCTCACAAGATATAGAGTTGTGTCCTGCATTCCTTATGTCATCTATTGTGGCCAGACATATTATCTGGATGCCCAGAAGGCATGAAAAGGGGTTTACAGTTTAAAATATGACAAATAATTACATCACAGGAAGTCTATCAGAAAAGAAGTTGTTTTATTTTCCTTCAGTGGGCCTTAAACGATCTGCCAAAGGAGGCTGCAACTTCTTGCTCAACCTCAAGAGAACCATAAAATAGTGAAGATGAAAGGGGCCTCTAAGGCCATCAAGTCCAACCCCCTGCTCAATGCAGGAATCCAAATCAAAGCAGATCTGACAAATGATCGTCCGATTTTCTTTTGAATGCCTCCAACGTTAGAGCACACACCACCTCCTGAGGTCATTGGTTCCATTGTCTTACTGCTCTAACAGTTAAGAAGTGGACCAAGAATTCCTCTGCAGCCTTTCCATCGGATCTGTTGCACAAAAAACAGATGGGTCCTTACTCTCCTTTTCTGAACCATGACTCATTCTGACCACACCTTTTAGGAATATGTTATGCCCTGTAAACTCCATAGGCATGGAGCATTTTGGTATTATTTAAAGACATTATTTGTAAACACCCCACCCCCATGAAGGACACGTCTATAGATCTGTGACTTCCTTTCCCTCTTTATTCTCCAAAGTTTAAGCAGCCTTGCTGGAATTGTGCAGGACTATTCCGTTTAAATGAATTTCATCTTTTTTCTTTAAAGACCACTGGGATATTTTGAAATATAAAGGGCTATTTAAATGTAGATTATTTGCTCTCTCTCTCTCTGTGTGTGTGTGTGTGTGTGTGTGTGTGTGTGTGTGTGTGTGTGTGTGTGTGTGTATATATATTAATATAGTACACACAGACTTCTTCCCCCTTCTCTGTGGAAGTTTCTTCTGTGTATTTTGTTTGAAGTTGCAAATCTTTTTATGGCTCTAATTTATATGCAAAGATTTCCCTGCTCCTATCACAGGTCTTTCCAATATGTTTTGATGAAGCCTAGATAGTTCAAATTCATCTGAAGCATTGTGGATTTTATTTATTTCATATCTGACTTGCATTAAGTTTTTGTTATAGGTTCACATTTGCTTTTATATTCCAGTAAGAGAGGAAATAGAGTGTGTTATTATGCCAAGACTTTGTTATTTATATATATTGCATCCTGTGTGTGCATGTCATTCTGGCGCTCAAGGGGTGGGGGTGGGTTTCTCATCTTAGTATTCACTACTCTAGATGATCATTAACAGTGGTTGCTCAGTTATTTTCTCTCTCTCTCTCTCTCTCTCTCTCTCTCTCTCTCTCTGTGTGTGTGTGTGTGTGTGTGTGTGCGTGCGCGCACACACATGCAGTTCCAAGAAACTGGTGAATAAATAAATATCAGAGAATAAAAGCAATAATGGCTTCTTTTCAACTTTTTTTTTAAAGAAATGATCTCTCTTTTAATCGCCCCTCTCAGTTTTTTGGCATCGGTCCATACAGTCCTTTTTTAAAGTTTCTCCTTTTAAAAGCTTGTGATTTCATATTTTTTCTTTAAAATAATTATTTACGTTACATCCGTGTTCTCACATCAGAATAGCGAATGGAGTGTCAGGCTTGACACTGTTAAAATGAGCTCAAAACCCTACTTGGGTAATTTAGAGCCACATTTATCACTGAGCCTACTGTTGTTTTGTGTTTTATTATTGATATATGTCCTATCTTTCACCTTTTCAGGACACAATACAGTTTACATTGGCCAAAATTCTGTTGCTCAGTGTAATAAATCATATTAGAGTAGACCCATTCAATCAGTGGGGATTTGATGAGTCAACTTCTCTGTTAAGTTCCATTAATTCAAATAGGCCTATGCTAACTGCAACTTTAGCATAGTAAGTCAGAGCTAAAGTAGGCCTATTTGAATCTACTGAACGTATGGAGGAGTTAACTATTTCAATCTGTATTGATTCAATGAGCCTACTGTATTATTTACTGTACTAAGCAACAGGATTTTGACCTTAATACATTAAAAAGCAATGCAGCTTTTTAAAAAAACAATGTTTTACAGTAGTAAAATAGTATTAAATAACTTATCAGACTGAAAAATGTGAAGCTAATCAAGTTTTAAACAATTTAAAATAATTTAAAAACAACATAACAGCAGGAAAGCACCCACCATTAAATGTCCTGGTTAACAGCCAATTGCCTGTTTAAATAAAAATGTCTTTGCTGCCAGCAGAAGAAAAACAAGAAAGAAGGACCACAATGTCATTGCACTGAAGAAGGTACTATAGACTGGGAGCAACCACCAAGAAGGCCTTCTCTCTTGTCTTCAAGCATGTATGAAATAGGGCAAAGAGAAAACCTTTTCCTGAGGATCTTTTAATCTGGGCAGATTTATACTGGGAGAAAAGCTTCTGCAGAAACTTTAGACCTAAATCATATCGTTATGAGCCTAAACATAACTCACAGGGTTTTAGGTAAAAAGGTAAAGGTTCCCCTTGACAATTTTTGTCCAGTCGTGTCCGACTCTAGGGGGCGGCGCTCATCCCGCTCTTCAAGCCATAGAGCCAGCGTTTGTCCGAAGACAATCTTTCCGTGGTCACATGGCCAGTGTGATTTAGACACGGAACGCTGTTTACCTTCCCACCGAGATGGTACCTATTTATCTACTCGCATTTGCATGCTTTCGAACCGCTAGGTTGGCGGGAGCTGGGACAAGCAATGGGCGCTCACTCCGTCGCGTGGATTCGATCTTACGACTGCTTGGTCTTCTGACCCTGCAGCACAGGCTTCTGTGGTTTAGCCCACAGCGCCACCACGTCCCCCTTCACAGGGTTTTAAGGGGGGAAAAAACCAGAGAAAACCCTAAGGAGAGGCCACCAATAGTATAAAATAAGTGCAGATCAGTCCTAAGTGATTTAAAATGTACCATAAGTTTCAATAGGACTTAATTTTTATGCAAATATACATAGAAACACAGCCTACATCCTTTTGAGAATTATACTGTTAACATGCTGATGCTCTTAACCCAGGGGTGGGCAATTAATTTCTATAAGGGGCCACATGAAAAATCTGAATTGTGTTCGAGGGTGGGTAGTAATAGGCCCCCAATTTGTGGGTAGTAATAGGCCCCCATAGGGTGAGGCCGTGCGGTGAACGAAGTACAAGGCTGACATAGTTAACTCCTTAAACTTTTTAGGGAGTTAACTATGTGAGCGTTGTAATTTGTTCACCGCGGGGGGGGGAACTGACACTGAGCTAGCTCACCTGTTCTCCATTCCCCCACCACCCTCCTCTCCAACTGTCTTCTATCCTGCGCAGGCGATGTGATGCATCATCACGTTGCCTGCGCAAGGATCGCTTCCGGCTTCTTGTGCTGCAGGCTCCGCAGCCTGCAGCTTGAGAGTAACAGTCAAAATCCGCGAGATCCCAATGTCGGATCTCATGAGTTTTGCTTACTGCTGTGCTAGGTGACCGGAGTGGAAGCTGTGCCTCACTTGGCGGCGATGGGCGGGCCGGACAGGAGCGGCTTTCAGGCCATATGTGGTCTGTGGGTCGCACTTTGCCCAGGTCTGTCTTAACCCATATGAAACCCAGATAGGTGTCCGCAATAATTTTTCCCAGGGGAACTGCATAGTACGTAGTATGTTAGCATAGTAATTCACATGAATAGTATGTGCCATTTTGGCACTGTATCTGTCTGCAGATATTAAAATAATAAATAAATTTAGGGTTCAGGGGGAGGTACCTCCCCTAAACCAGGTAGAAGTATTGGGTTGTGTGCAGAAGACAGCAGAATATGCCTTGTATTGGCTTCCCAGATTCCACTAAAGCAGTGGTCGCCAACCTTGGGCCTCCAGATGTTCTTGGACTTCAACTCCCAGAAATCTTGGCCAGCAGAAGTGGTGGTGAAGGCTTCTGGGAGTTGTAGTGCAAGAATATCTGGAGGCCCAAGGTTGGGGACCACTGCACTAAAGGATGCCTGCAGAAGATAAAACTGATGAACTTTACAAAGAATGGCTGATTCTGGAGGCTTTCAAGGCCAGGATCTAATGGTTGTCGTGGGTTTTTCGGGCTCTTTGGCCATGTTCTGAAGGTTGTTCTTCCTAATGCCGGCCACAGAGACTGGCGAAACGTTAGGAAGAACAACCTTCAGAACATGGCCAAAGAGCCAGAAAAACCCACAACAACCAATGGCTGATTCCCATGGGCATTCTTGTATAACCCATCAGTTTATCTCCCTCTACCCAACACTTGCCGGACCTATTATACAGAAACCTGCTTGCCCCAATGTAAATAGATGTAGATGCTTTGTAGTCCAGCTGAGATCCCTTTTAGGCCAGCTAACTGGTTGTTTTATAAAATTGGGTATGGCAGGGAAGCATCCTATACCCGAGCCTAAATCTAATTGTTAATTCTAACCGGAAGAGACTTAATGAAACTTTGTTATGTGCCATCAAGTTGGAACCGACTTATAGCCACCCTAACAGAACCTTCAAGGTTAGTGAGATATTTAAGGAATGGTTTTACCAGTTCCGCCCCCCACCCACCCCCTGTGAGCTTCCATGGATGTGTGGGGATTTGCTCCCAGGCCTCCTGAGTCCTAGTCCATCACTCTATCCACACCACCACACTGGGCATCTCAAGAAAACTGAGGCACATGTCAAAGTACCATGTCCCCGCTGATTCTATTCTAGCTGCGACCAGTAAATGGGATTAGACCTATCTGTTCTATAGAAGATGCTATAGATATTTCCCTCCCCAGTTTTGAAATTTTCACCTTTTTACTATGATAGGACTTGGATCTCCCATCATCTGCTTCCTACATTGGTGGTCCTTTCCCAGAGAGCTATCAAGGAGGTTATTTCCTTTTCACTCCATAAACCGTATTGCCCTCCGGGGTGGGGTGAGGTGGGGCTGGTTTCCTTATTCTTCCCACTGAAATCCAAATTTACCTTTGGATGCCAAAAGGGGGGGGGGAGTGCCGGGTGAAGGGTGCACTTCTCTAGCATGACTTGGTAATTTGAAACCAGAGAAGGAGAAGGAGGGGGTGGAGGGGAGAGGGAATTCTCAGAATAAAAAATGCATCTTCTCTAATAAAGCCTCCTGGGATGATCTTTCTTTTCTGTAAAGAAAAAGAAAATCAGATATCTAGAAGTTGAGAAAGAGAAGGGAGTAATTCTCTCCCTTCTGCCAGTCTTGCTGCAGTTTTTGCTCTGCCAAAATCTGACGCATTTCAACATTCATACACAGCTAGTCATTTCTGACAACCTGGAGCCCTTTTCTCCCTGTGTATAGTGCAGTATTTATAATGTTTCGGAAACTGTCTCTTTGATTACATTATTCCTTTGTCTGACCTACACTTTCAGATAAAAGAGTTTTGCTTAGAAAATACATAATAAATCACCACGGGGGTGGGAAAAAGAAAAGACACATTCTTCTCTCTAAGCTTCCCACCCAGCCTCCCCCCCCTTTGTAGATTAAATGCGAAGAAATCATTTTTAAAAGAGCTAAGTGCAGACGCCAGAGTTCTCTTAACGGTTTTGATTCTGCAGGAGGAAAGCATGAAGAATGGAGTCAGCATAATTCAGGGTCACTGGAAACATATGTCAACTGCCGGGCATGGTCTAGGATTTGGCTGGGGAGGCAGCTGCAGCCATAGAAAACTTTTTTATTCTTATGCCTTTTTCCGGTACTGAGATGTAGTGTACATTTTCCCAGTTTCTCAGTCTTCAGTACACTTTGTTTTGCTTATTTGGGTGAGGGATGGGGGCTTGGTTTCAGTTGTTCCAGATCTTCGCTGTCAGCTTCATATTCCTCAGTTGCTAGTTCTCTAGAAACATCTGGATGGTCAAAGTAGATTTGTGCTTCTCAAACTTGGGTCCCCAGATGTTCTTGGACTACAACACCCAGAAATCCTGGCCAGCACAGCTAGTGGTGAAAGCTTCTGGGACTTTTAGTCAAAGAACATATGCGGACCTAAGTTTAGGAACTACAGTAGTAGAAAATGGGAGGCTGCATTTAGGGATGGCTGAGAATCACAATTTGGAAAAATTAATTTTTTAAGCTACAACTCCCAGAACAGCTGGCTATGCTCACCTAAAAATTCTGGGAGCTTGGCCTTTAAAAAAGCAGCTTGTCCAAATGAAATTTGGTTCCTTTTTGCTTTTTCTTGAGAATTTGCAAAATTGACAGTTTTCTCCACATTTGGAATGGAAAACAAGAGAAAGCAAAATCAGGTAGATTTGACTTTTCAGACACAGACCTTGGAATGCTTAACTCTTAAACTCTGGGTTAGAGTCATTGTGCATATTCAACCATCATAGTACTAGACCAAAACTGCCACCCCTGTTTTTTTCAAAGAGCGAAACAGATGCAATAGCAGCTTTACACTTAGAAGCATAGTTCTCTTAAGAAGTAAAAGACATCTGATTTTCTTCCAACACTGTTCCACAGGTTCACAAGTTGAAAATTAACTAGGTTTTGTATGGTCAGTCAATGGGATGTAAACAACAGGCTTTGTTTGCATGATAACCATGCAAAGAATAACATGTGAAAAATGCATCTCTGGAACAATGTCTTTTCATCACCTTCTAATTGCAAAGCTGACTTCTTTCTCTTCTCTAAAAGATTTCTTGTCTTCAACAGTAAGCAAATACAACAGTGATCCCATCTTCGTTGGAATAGCTGTACCTACTTGATTTGATCACTGCTAATGAGGGAGCATTTTGTTTCTATCTCAAAGTTATCGACCTTCACAAATTCATATTCATGGCGGAATTTGAAATGCAGCTAAAAGTGAAATGGACAGATTGTTCTGTCCCTAACTGGACTCAATGGACATAAATGCAGAACTTTGAAAATAACACAATAACATTAAAATTATCACATTTTTTGTTGAACAGGAAAACAAACAAACGAATGCAGCACATATTCCAAAAGTAGTACTTCGAACATAGTGTTTGCCCATTTAATGCAAATGTAATGGCTTTAAAGTTAACAAGCTATTTCCAGGCTTTGCATAAGTGGTATGGCTCTGGCAAGTGTCATTTCTTTGAGTATAAGAAATTCCTGGGGAAAGAAGCTACAAGAGAGTACTGCATCCAGGTGAGCTGCATAGAATCATCATGACTATCCTACTTGTGGTGCTGCTTGCTTACTGTTTTCTTTGATTGTCAGAAAAGGAGTTTCCCAGGAGACGGAGCAGCCAGCTCCTTGATGCATTTAATAGTTCCTACCTTGAATCCTTTATTTTTCAAACCCAGCAGATGAAATTAATGAGGTATGACAAAAGCAAAGGAAAGTGTCTAATGCAAGAACCCAGGTCAAGCTTGTGGAACAAACCTTGGGGGTTAAAACAGTAATTTAGTAATGCAGGTGTGAGCGAATGAGCCATCTAATAAATAATTAAGAATTTATTTTCCTCTGCCTTTTATCTCTCTCTTTTTTTCTATCACCCCCCTCCTTCTTCTTCCCTCTTACCCTATGTTTTCTGTTTGCCATTTTTCTCAGCATCCCTGAAATTAATTAAGAAAGAAAATCAAAGCACAAGGTTACAAAGTTCCTTTCCATTACTTGAAATCCTGGCTGGAATGAAAAGTTGTGCTGCTCCTCGTTGCATTAGTTAGCTCCTGCGTTCACCGACTGGATCTGCATATTTTATGGGCTGAGTCTGTGACTCCCCTCCCACCAGCTTCTAAAACCTACCTGACTTATATTGTGATACAGACCCTTCCACCTCGGAGCGCAGAAAGCTTTGTTTTATAACTCTCCGATGTAATGTACCTATAGCTTTATGTCATGTTATATTGTCATATGACAAGACATGAACCAATGTAAGCCACTGTTGCCCGGTGTAATGCGATGCCTGAGTTCCACCTTGCCAGGATCTCTATGTGATTTTTTTTTAAAGTGGAAGGAAAAGGGAGTCTTTCCTCCCCACAGGTAGAAAACGATGCTTGAAAGAACATCCCTCAGTTACCTAGAAACTGACAGCTGCCCTTATTTTCTGACAGTCAAAATTAAACTGAATTGAACAAAGCGGCGCAGCAGGCAAGCTGCTCGGTGGTTACTGTACTTTCTAGGACTTGGGCCATTTTTAATGCAAGAAAGGTACTAATGTGGTTAAGTATTTGCCTGGGGCAAGAAAAATTCAGCTCCTGGCATGCAATTAAAATTGTGTTTTGCCCAATTGGGCAACTAATGGGATCAGCAGAAGTTAAGTCTACCACAGTTAAGGAGTACCTTGTGTCTCAAATCTGTTCCACTGGAAGAATAGAACAGGGAGGGGAGTTAATTTGCCTGACGATTGACTTGGAGATGTAGTTTCTCTCTGTGGCGCTTTTGACTGCAGCCTTCAACACTCTTATCCTCTCAGTTGTCCAGGGAAGTCAGAAAGGGCTTGTCTTAACTAAAGCCTGATTTAAGGCTTGCATTAACCAGGTGCCCAGAAAGCATTTAGCTGCTGTCAGAGCAGGATCCAGAGATTTCTGTGAATATCTGCTCTTCCTGTTAGACTCTTTGGGGAGGGGGGGAGGATAATGTTGCTAATCAACTTCAGTTATTCCTTTTGGCCAGAGAGGGGCAGCGTTGTGTACAATTTGAAATACCCTCTGTCTTCCTTCAGGTCATTTCTGACCCATGTGGTGAATATTGTGACCAGTTGGCCTGTCTGCCTGCTGAGTCTACCATCCAGGTCCTGGTCACTCTTGACAGCCAACTTCAAGGTCCCTGATCTTTAAATCAGATCTCCCTTTATCTTTAAATCAGTTTGGCAGACTTTCAGATGCAGGCTTGCCCTTCCTTAAAAATCAGCATCTGGACACTCTACTCAGAGTGGATCTTGTGGATCTCATTCAGTGCCACCCAATACTCATTGAAGTTCTGATGTGATGACATCGGGTAATATAGCACATTCAGCAAGACTAGAACAAATGTTTGTGTCTACATTGTGCAGAAAAAAGCATGAGGGCCTTCAAACACCCCAGTCCTGTTTTTCTTCTTGTGTGCAATAGCTTACAGCACACAGGCCTGTCTTTTTGTGGCTTTTGTAATAGAGGATAATCACTTATCTCCTTATGCTCACATAAACCCCATTGTTCTTGATGGATCATCTCTAGTTTGTGTAAAGGTGAGGTCCCTGGTGTGGTTGCAGAGCATGGCTGAGCAGTTACGTTCCATTCTTGTTAAAAGGGTTCTAGCCTGTGGGCCTGGATTACTACATTTTGAAATAAGTGAAGTAATCTATCTGATACTCTAAGAAGTGAAGCAACATTAGCATTAAATTACTGTACTATAACCCAGATCCAAAACTTCTTAAGTGCATCACTGTTGTGATGTTCTCAAACCATATAACTACGCTTCATAGATATAAATGAGGTTTGGATCTTGTATACATGAGGCTTGAGTCACAGTCATTCAAAGAAACAAAACTATTTCCAAAGTCAGCAGGTGGGTGATACTTTCATGAGGACCAACAAGGACTTCACAAAATCTGCCAGCCTTGAAGTTCTCTCAGAGTTCCTGAATTAGTGATCACTAATCACTAGATTAGGGACGTGGTGGCGCTGCGGGCTAAACCACAGAAGCCTGTGCTGCAGGATCAGAGGACCAGCAGTCATAAGATCGAATCCACGCGATGGAGTGAGCTCCCGTCGCTTTGTCCCAGCTCCTCGCCAATCTAGCAGTTCGAAAGCATGCAAATGCGAGTAGATAAATAGGGACCACCTCAGTGGGAAGGTAAAACGGCATTCCCTAGTCACACTGGCCACGTGGCAACGGAAACTGTCTTCGGACAAGGGCTGGCTCTACGGCTTGAAAACGGGATGAGCACCGCCTCCTAGAGTTGGACACGACTGGACTGAAAATGTCAAGGGGAACCTTTACGTTTACCTTAAATGACTAGATTAGTGTTTTCCAGTCTTGGATCCCCAGATCTTATTGGCTTATAACTCCCAGAAGCCTTCAACTCTAACTGTGCTGGCCTGGATTTCTGGGAGTTGTAGTGCAAGAACATCTGGGGACCCAAAGTTGGGAACCACTGGGTTAGTTGGTTGGGAAAACAAAAATTGGAGGTGGGGGTGGGTGGAAGTCCAAAAATTTGGCTAGATATTTTAAGGCATGAAGATACGAAATTAAATCTAACCCCAAAATGGTGGGTAGGAGTTTGATGAGTCAGAGAGCCATATGAGTATCACACAATCTCTGTCAAAGCCCACTAGGAAGAAGATCAATGCAGAGATTCCCCTTTTCTAAAGTCAGAAGTAACTTGAGAGGAAACCCACAGATGAACAGATTTTCCTGGTGTAATAACGCTGAGTGAATTAGCTTTTACACAAAGACTGTGCAAACTGACTCATCCCTGCAGGCCTGTGATTTCAAAATGGAGCAGTGTCCATTTCCAAAATGGTTCCTAGTCTATTTGTCTACATGCATCACGGCTTTGCTCCTCCTTGAAAAGTTGTTAAATTGTTATTTCTATAGACACCCACTGGGTGATAGAAAGGGAGGAAAAAGAGGGGGAAGGGGGAGTGAAGTTGTGAAGGTCCTTTCTAGTAAATTCCAAACGTGTTCTGAGAATAGGTTAAAAGGCTGTGGGTGAGTATGGTTTTCTTTCTGGATTCCCCAAAATGGGCAGGGATGGGAGAGGAAAATGTTAGCCAATTTATTTAGCATGGCAGTGTGACTAAAACGATGGGACATGAAGGTACTAGTCTCCAACCTATTTGGTGACACTGGATCAGTCATTCTGCTCCAGCTTGAGCTACTTCACTGTGTTGTTGTCAGGATAAAGTGAGTAGAAGAATGCCACATTAGCCAGCATGGAAGGAAGACAGAGTATAAATAAAGAAATAAATACCACATCATCACCGTGTTCTTGAATCTGGCCCTCTCCCCCCCCCCCGTTTTTTTCTTAATTTTATTTGCTATTTAATTCCCAAATTCAAACCAGCAGACGGTGGTCATCATAGTATAATCATCATTCCGCTACTGTACAATCATCAACACTTATCACTGTGATTGTGGTGGTGTGGGATGTAATTGCTCCAAAGCAATGCTCCATAGCGATGCTGCAGAGAACAGCTGGGTTTCAACAGGGATTGTTATGAATGGGTTGGCTGTCTGTAAAACTAAATTATAATTATGCTCCGCTGATACTCTTAGCCATTTAAAATTTTGAGAACGGGTTATTGTCCAATGCCCTTTTACCTTACAGTGCTGTCGTAAGGATCCCTGGGGGAAATGATTTAGATTCAGAGCCTAGCCTATCATTCACTGTGGCAGTAGACGTAGTGAGTAGTAGAAAATATGGCTTTCACTGGCTACCAGTCATCAGGCATATGGATCAGATGTGGTGTGCTGCTTAACATCAGGCACCAGGCACTCCTGTTCGTGTTTTTTTCAGTGGCATCTTATTGACCACAGTGAGGAGAAGACACAAGACTGAATACTGTAGCTCGGTGGTCTCATTAGGTTTGGTCATTTAAGTTTTTCACTAGCAGTAGTGAAAACTCCATGCTTACATAAGTATCTGTGTTTGTTTATTCCTTTGTTCCATTTGTTTACCTATCCTTTCTTAATTAATAAAAAAAAAGACACAAATGAAAACCCAGTGGCCAAAATCCCGCTTATGCTCATGCAAAGGCAGTGGCAAAGTGCCTCTAGTTAACGAGTCTCTGCTTAGATTCCTCATAGTTTGCCAACTGGGTGGTTTGGCCCATGACCAGAAATCCGAGCAGGGACTAGTTAATTAGGAGTTATTTGCCACTGTGAGTTATGCCTCTGCCCTTCCACCAGCTTAACAGCACTTTGGCCAGTAAGTTATATGAAAGCACAATTAAGCAAATTATAATATTTAAACAGAAGAGAATTAGAAAAGTTTAAAAGCATCTCAATTAAAATAGTGATGGTGATAAATCAAAAAGTACAGCACTCCTATTAAAGTACCTCCATTAAGTGGGTTTCTTTGTCAGTTTTAAGTGTTTAAAATTGCTTAAATTGTCTTGTATGTTTCAAATTGTTTAAATTTTAAAATCATTTTGCATGTTTTCGTAATTATGTGCTGTCAAGTCAATTCTGATTTACAGCAGCCCTTTTCAGGGTTTTCCAGGAATTGAGAACAAAGAAGTGGTTCACTATTCCCTTCTTCTGGGGCCACCCTGGAACTGTGCAGCTTGCCCAAGGCCACACAGGCTGGCTCTACTCACAGGAGGCTCAGTGGGGAATGGAGTCCAGCCTTTGTCAAGGAAGCACCGCGGGGTATCAAACTTCCAACCTCTGGCTTCTCAGCCAGATACCTAAACCACTGAGCTATCCAGCCAACTTGCATGTTTTAAAACTATTCAAATTATTTTATATTCTTCTTCTTGGGATCTCTCAATATAAATATTATTGAATAAATATATTTTATTAGTTTCTGAAGGACTGTCATGGTTTGGGTAATGCACATATATGTTTGCTTTCACCCATTTAGACAGTTTTGTAGAAATGAGATGATAAACTGACTGAAAAGTCTTCAGTTAGTGGGCTGTCCTTATTATTCTTGCCCTTATTATTAATTTGCTGCATTGAGTGGCTCCTAAATCACCCAGTAAATTAGAGGTTCTGAATAGGATGAGATTGCCCGAGCTTTCAAAGTGGCTGGAGCTACACATCTATCCCCTTTTGATGGACTCTCCGTGTGCCGTTAATACTGCTCTTGATTCTCCTTTGGAGAAAAATGGTTTCAAGTAAATGGTAACTTTTTCCTTGAGCTCTGCAAAATATTAGCCTTGGGTTAAAAAGTTGCCTCCAATCGTGATATTCAGCTTTCAGCATCATTTCACACTCCCAGTAACTTTTCTAACCCTTAAGAAATATGGTGTCCCTCATTGCCTTCAAAACCAATCACTATTTATTAGACTATATATATATTGTGCTGTCCAATTACTGTAGCAAGAGCTAGCGAGAAAGACTGCATGGTGGAACTTCAAGGTCTTCCAATCATTTTTGAAAAGGAGGGTTCACAGTAAAGAAGGAAGTGCCTAGCTTTTTCCCTGGGCTTGACTCTGGTGTGAGAGTGCGTAACAATGCAAAGCCGGAAGGCATGAGATCTAGATGAGAGATTTTCATTTTTTTTCGCAGCAAGCCTCCAGACGTTAAGGAGATGGGAGGAGTGAAGGCCTCGATCCTAGACACATTGACTTGGAAGTAAACCTCATTGAACTCACTGGGACTCTGAGGAAACATTTTTATGACAGGCTAGTGCATCTTTTGCACTCATTAAAGCTGCATCTTCTGCTCCAAATTGAGGGAAAAGTTGGAGTTTCCTGTCATTCAAAAAGAGCCTGTGATGTATACTTGGGGGGTGGAGGAGTGAAAGAAAAACAGTCCTTTATTATAATCATTTCATTCACTCCTCAGAAGAAGTTAAGCAACAGGCCGGAAGGAAAAGCAAAGATTAAACAAACTCTTTTTAAAGACAACTTCAGCACCTGGGAAACAGTCTGCTCTTGTTTCTCACCAAATTATCATAGCAATAAATTGATGGTATTTTTATTGCTATTATGTTTATTGTTCTGGTCTGTGGTATGCTGCCTAAGTGGTTTACAGAAATACAATAGAAAAGTGATTCAACAAACAAATTACAAAGTCTTTCAGGCTTTTCTTGAAATATTAGGAATGGAAGACACACCATAGAACTGAGTTCTAAAGCACATTCTTTGTATTTAAAAAGTCCGTACCAGAGGCTATATATCTTTCTGTATCCACAGGTGGGGAGCAAATGTGGGAAGGACTGTTGTGCTACAGTCTGTTTGTGGGCTTCCCATAAGCATCTGGTTGGCCAGCATGAGTGAACAAAATGTTGATCTAGATAGCTTTTTCATTCAATACAGCCTCGCTGGTATCTCGTTAAAGTCCAAAATAACTTTCCAGCAGCATGGAACAGAACTAGAATAAAGCAATCCATATATGGTTATAGGTTTATGTGATGGAGAGGTATTCCCATTTAGGGGTGCAAGTTCTCAGACTTCGACTTGGCGACTCAAGGTTTCGTGGTTTATTCACAGGATTGAGGTCAGCAAGAGAAATAGTCAGATGCAACTGTGATGGCTTATCAAAAGCCCCATTCAGGCATTACTTAACCAGTTCTCTCCATCCAACAATCAGGTGGGCACCTAGCCTCTCTTCTTTATGGCCATTGTTTTCTGCTGCATCTAGAGAGGGATGCATCTGCTTGCATGTAGGCTCTTTCCAGCAAGAGCCCTGGAAAACTAGGGATCTCCATTGGCCCACCACAGAACTTGGACAAGTATATCTGCTTTGCTTTGCTTTGCTCTGCTCTGCTGTGCTTTTCTTTTATTGACATTGCCCAGAATCCTCCAGGCTTGGGATTCTGTTAGTTCTATTTTTAAAAACCCTCACCTTTCCCAAGCCCTGGCCCATCTGGCCCAGTATAGTCAACCCAAGTAAAGACATCTAGACATGACCCAGTTCAGGAACGGAGTGATGTGACCATCATAACATGCCGACAAAGATGTGCCTGCAGTCCAGATTGACTGCATCCACTTAGCAATAGTCTTTTGCCCTTTGAAGGTAGCCGTTTTCTTTCCTTTTCCACCCCCACCTTTGTCCATGTTCCGTGATGAGTGTCCTCCTGATAAATGAGAATGACCTTTTCAGCTCTGTCCCTTCTGTTTCATACCTGCTCGCTTTTAAAGGTGCTTGTAAGTCTGATAAGATGGCTTATACCACCCTTGAACATGTGGTCTCCATAGAGTACTTTTCAATTGCACCCAATCTTCTCAGGCTTGTGGGTCTTTTTCACTGCTGGTGCTCTGATAAAAGAGGAAGTGAGTGAATGATGGGCGATTAATAGCACTAAGGTTGAAACCTTTTGGTATTTATCAAAAAGCAATGACATCACATTGAGGAAAAGCAGATTGTCGATATGATAATTGGGGGTGGGGAGCTCGAAAACCTGGCAAAGGAGGAACGCATTTGGAGCTGAGTAAATGCCTAGATTAAAAATAATAGCTTTCCCATGCCCCCCTCCCCATAGCCACTGGTGCTACCATCCTGCCAGGCTTTGCAGAGTGGAAAGCCAGAACTTTTATAAAATATGATGCATTTTTTTAAGCAGCTCACAAATGATCCACAGTACAGAGACATATACCCCACCATAATTATGCAACTTAAATTTTAGGCACTCTCTCCCATTTCTTACTTAAATGTATCTGTGTACTTTAATAGGGAACATTCGGTGATGCTTTTATTAATGCAAAAACATTAAAGCACCAGGCTGGAATCTGAAAGCCTTAAAGGCCTCTTTCAAACAGAACCTGTCATAAAATGTGCTCTGAAGCGTGTCCCCTTTAAGAGATTCAAGAATTAAATGTTCCCGTATGTGAATTTTATTTTGTACAGCACATTTGCTTTATGGCTACAATTAAGTTAGATGTGCCGATAACAATGTCTGCTTTCCATTTTAAATCGCACATTTCAGACAGTGTGCATTGTTTTATTATCTAATCCACATGCTTTTAATTGCAATTATGGTCCCTTATGAGTCCCCTGGGAGGGCATGATTGCAATTAAAAATGTAATTTAAATGTTAATTAATTACATTCATTTTCTAAACTGGGAAAATTTCATTTATTATTTTCATGTGTTGTGCACTTATCCTAAATGCATTACCTTCTAAATTCTACCCCCCTGCCAAATTAAGTGTTATGTTTATAAAACAGGGTGTTTAATACCCTTTAAAATTGTGCTAGACTGTTTATACAAATGATTAATTTAAATTAATTGAATTTGAGCTCTCTGTGAAATGTATATGTGCCACAAAAACAACAGAAGAAAAGCATACCTTGATAATATCCCGACGTTCCATAACCATAAGGCGTCATAAAATTTGCCAGAAGCTAGTCATTACTACATTCACTATGAGGAGAACTACTACAGTACAGGGGGAAAATGGAAAGGAGAAATTCTGATATTCAGACACATCTTTTTAACAGGACCTTGATGAATTTTTGAATGGAAAACTGCAATTGTGTATCTATAGATCTTCCCACAAAAATCAGGTTTTCCTAAATAATAATACTAATATTAATAACAATATTGCCAGGATTTTATTTATTTTTTTGCTGTCATTCCAAGTTACAAAAAAATATTCCACATCCCACCTCTGAATCCAATTATTTTTGTGGTTGTTGTGGGTTTTTCTGGCTCTTTGGCCATGTTCTGAAGGTTGTTCTTCCTAACGTTTCGCCAGTCTCTGTGGCCGGCATCTTCAGAGGACAGCACTCATTATTTTTGTATGCCAATTTTTCATGAACTATTTCTGTAGAAGTAAAGTATTATCTCTGAAGTCCTGCCACACCCTTAGGTCACACCACCCTTGGACTTCACAATAGATCTTCTTCAGCATTGTAGAATGGCAGTTCCTCTTTAACCTGGTGGTAGATCAGATCATTTTGTGCTTGTTTTCATCCTGGTCTGTTTGGTGTATAGTGCTTGTAAAGATCAGCTGCTTCCTCTCAGGAATTCAAGACTTGTGAACACTATGAACCTTGATATTTTCTCCAAATTGGATTAAAACTGAAGATGCAGTTCCTTTCCAGATTTTTCACTCACCCATCTCTGAACTTGTCCTTCTAATGTTCTAAAGTGATGGGAGAATAGAGCAGTGCAACGGTTAGAAAGCTGGCCAAAAAATTCAGAAGACCAGGTTTCATATCTCTACCCAACCATTCAGCTCACCAAGTGACCTTGGGCCAATCATGTTCGCTCACTTTCATCTACCTCACAGGACTATCACAAGGATGAAGGGGCAGAAGACGACCTATATGGGCCTCCTTCAGGAATCTGGAGGAAAAGCAAGATACACGTATAGCAAATAAATAAATAAACCTATTTACCCCTCTACGTGTGATACTAAGAGCACATCACAGCTCCACAGTATCATGCTGCAATAGCAATGTATAGCATATTAGGGATACAGGGAAATGGAGTTCCCAAAGTACTGCTCCTCAGCTATTAAGGAACAAGTTCATATGAGAAGAGGTGGTGGTCCTTGGCTGTTATTTGTGCTTTAGTCACCTCCCATTGACTGTACTGCAATATTTGTATATGGGACTCCCTTTGAACGGAAGGAGTGGGCAAACTCCAGAAGCCAACTTCTGGCCCTCTGCTGTCAGGTACATTAGCCCCCACTCAAGAAAACTGGATGTGATTTGAAGGTTAATTTGGTTTTATAAGACTCCTGGTGGGAAGAGGGACTGAAACTTAAAGCAAGGCTTGGTGGGATGAGTTTGGTAGAGTTGGAGGCTGCCCAAACAAAGGGAGGGCGTGTCCATGCTGCAGGTTCCATGATCTCTACCTCCAAATTAATTTGGGGGGGTGGTGTTTCTAGGAAACCTAAAATGGTGGCCAATCAGCTTAAGTGTTGAAGAGCTGTGGACTCATTTGTCTATCAGGAAGATGGGGTTTTACATTAAAATTAGTCTGCTGAAGAATTGTTTGGGGACATTGGATGAGGAGTTACATGTCTTTTTGTTCCATCATTCTCTGTAAAACATCCTCTTATTCTCTATGGGCAGCAATGGAAGAAATTTCCTCTCTTTTAAAAAATAAGAAATGCTGTGGTAGGAATGTTTATATAGGTACAATGATTTTTTTTTGCCCGCTTTCACCTCTGTGGTACAGAACTAAGACATGGAACTGCAGGTTCATACAGTGGAAACAAAGCCAGGAAAAACTGGGAGAACTAACATGTTTTTACAATCAGATGTGACCGAATTTGAAGGGAGCACTGCTTTCTAGATACAGGATTAGTGCAGTGCCTTGTTTTGGCTTGAGAGTGACCCAATTCATTATGCAATTCATAATGGAACAAGGACTTCAGAGACCTCAGTGATGGACTGAGCATTCATCCAGATTAGAAGGGGGTAGAATGCAGCCCTAGGCGGAAAAGGTTGAGGGGTGGGCAAAGTACATCTGCTTTTGTAGCTCTTGGCCAGATTCCTCTTCCCTCTGTCAAAAACAGGAAAGGAAAGGAGATTTCACAGAAATATAAAAGGTGAATTGCTGCCCCAAGGGACCTCTAGATATGGCATTTGCCATTTGAAAGAACACGGGCCTATCCTAAATGCCTGTTTTGCAAAACAACTTTCAGTTTTTTCATTTCATCAGTTATAGAATCGTAGAATAATTGAGTTCGAAGGGGCCTATAAGGCCATCGAATCCAGCCCTCTGCTCAAGGCAGGAATCCAAGTCAAAGTTGATCTGACAGATAGTTGTCCAGTTTCCCCTTGAATGATTCCAGCATTGGAGTGC
Source organism: Pogona vitticeps (assembly GCF_051106095.1). Classification (NCBI taxonomy): domain Eukaryota; kingdom Metazoa; phylum Chordata; class Lepidosauria; order Squamata; family Agamidae; genus Pogona; species Pogona vitticeps. Next base: position 19,071,541 of record NC_135786.1, on the reverse strand, counting down.
TCAACACCTCCCAAGGTCATTGATTCCATTGTCATATTGCTCTAACAATTAGGATGTTTTTCCTGATATTTAGCCAAAATCTGGCTTACTGTAACTTGAGCCCATCATTATGTTCCAGCACTCTGGGATGATTGAGAACAGATCTTGCCCCTCCTCTGTATGACTATCTTTCAAGTATTTGAAAAGTGATTTAATATCTTCCCCCAGTCTTCTTTTCTCAGGGCTAAACATGGCCAGTTCTTTTAGTCTTTTCACATAGGGCTTGGTTTCCAGTCACTGAAGATCCTTGTTGCCCTTCTCTGAACTTGCCCCAATTTGTCATTATCCTTCTGAAACCGCAGTGTCCGCAACTGAACATAATGCCCATTTGTTACCTCCACACATCAATTATGTGTGTGCTTGTGAAGGCCCACAGTATCCCACAATTTGATTCCTCCTGCCCATCTGTCTATATCCCTCTCTATTGCTATCACTGGAGCATATTTAAGCCATCCCTGGTAGCTGAACAAAAAAGTCAAGTCCCCCCTTAGGAAAAATGATCCCGCACATAGGCTTCCCACATTGAGTTTAGATGCAGGATTTTAATTCTAATTCATTTGGGCTCAGTCTGATACAAACTGCAGGGTAAATTGCCAGTGTAGACACACATGCATGCATGCGTGCACACACAAACACTCTCTCACACACAAATACATCATAAATTATATATCACTCTAAGAACTACGCCTGGATCCAAACCCACATTAAGTAGTGCAGCTTGATTCTGTGATTTTGGAGAGCCCCTTCCATCCTAAGGAGCTAGCAAGATCAAGCAGTCTGACTCCATAGAAGGCAGTTTGGTCTATTTTACTTCTTAAATATTTCTGTACACTCCTTTATCAAAATTGATTCCAGGCTGGTTTACAATAATTTTGAATTGCAACCAATTAAAATGCAATAAGCAAAACTAAGCGTCATCTGACTTGGAACAATGAGAACTTCCATTATGACTAATTTCACCAGATAAGGACATAACAAATTAACAAGATAAGAAATTAAAGCCATCTGGCTCTTTGGGTATTGGCAGGATATATAGTGTTGAATCAGCCTCTGCAGTATCCTTCTCTTGCACTCCAATATTTTTGACTTCACTTGATGAGGATTAGAATATGGATGGCTTGAGACCATATCAACTCATTGGTTTTGATCCAGAGGCCCATGTAATCATTTCTGGTTCTCCATTGGGCTTTGGACTGGTGTTGTTTGAAAGCAGCTGCTATCTCACCACTACTACAGAGCTAAGCGCTGTTAAAACATGAGGGAACCTGATTCTAACTTCACACTGTTGTATGCACCAACCCTCACATCTGAATTGTAGAACTGTGTTCCATGTTATACTCTGCTTCCATTTTTAGAACTGTGTGGCTTTGGAAAAGTAATAGAAGTTGTCCAAAATGCCTATTGCTTGAAGAATTCCAGAAGACCGACTATTTGTGTTTGCAAAGATTTGGCAGGATATATAACAATAATAATAAAGGAGTGCTTTCAGGTCACTTCTGATTTATGGTAACCCTTTTCAGATTTTTCTAGATATAGAGAAGTGATTTACAATTCCGTTCTTCTTGGGGCATTCTGGGACTGTGCAGCTTGCCCAAGACCACACAGGCTGGCTTTTCTAGGATGCACAGTGAGGAATCAAACTCCCAGTCTCTGGCTCTGCAGCCAGATACCTAATTCATTGAGCTATTGATCCAGCCATGCCCTTAATAACCACCACCAAATCTTTAAGCAATTTTTTTTATGAATACATATCCACCAACCTTCCCACCCACACCCAATGGGCACATCAAAATATCTAAAATTTAGCCATAATATGATACTTGCATACAGTCATAATATAAGTATGTAAAAGACAGTTGGTCAGCCTTAGAAAAGAAGTCAGCTTTACTGGAGCACAAAACGCATTTGTTAGCTCTGATGTTTTTCTCTTCCCTTTTATGCCTCTAGAGCCCTTAATGCAGTGTTTCGCAACCTTGGGTTCCCAGATGTCCTTGAACTAAAACTCCTAGAAGCCTTCACCACTAACTGTGCTGGTGAAGATTTCTGGCAGTTGTAGTCCAAGAATACCTGAAGACCCAAGGTTGGAAAACATTGCCCTTCGCATTGAGGACAGTGTGAATTACCCTATTTCTATTATGTTCAGCCTCCATAGGAGTCCATCAAAATCTCCATCCAGTATTGGTAGGAATAAGCTGACTCAGCTGACTCAAGAGGTTATGTGCTTTGGAGTATGTAACCACATTTATTTATCTAGTCATTTTTTAAACACACTTCTGTATTATTTACCGTAGCAACTGCCATATTTCATGTCCCAGAAACTAGGTGCTTATTCTATGCTTCGGAGCATCTTCAGTCTGAAGATCACAGATCTGCTTCACATATGAGCTTTGTCCTGTCTAACTTTCAAATAGTTTCATCATATAGTTCAGCCAGTAACTATGTGAAGACACTTCCCATGAATTAGCCAATAGTCATCAGAGCAAATGGGCCTCTTGGCACAGTGATTAAACTGCAGTACTGCAGTCAAGACTCTGCTCACAACCTGGGCTCAGGTAGCTGACTCAAGGTTGATCCAATCTGTCCTTCTGTGGTAGGTAAATTGAGTATCCCGCTCACCTGGGGGGGGGGGAGAACAATGTGTAGCCTGCATAAATTGTAAACTGCTTTAAGCACTATGGGGTGGTATATACGCAGCACACTTTGCTTTTTAATATTAGCATAAACTATTGTCATTGCCCTTTCAAATACACAAACAAACAAAAAGACAGAACAGTCTTTAGGTTAATATAGCTGAAAAGGAACTTGGAACTTCAAGGAAGCTAAATTATCTAGTCTTGTAAATTGCGATGACACTACTGTTGTTATTAATCTTCAAACTCATTTTTCAGCTACCTGTTTCAGAATCATACTCTTCTCAAAACCTGCACTACACAGCTATCTACTGTTTCTTCATTAAGCTGTGTTCTTTTCCATTTCCACTATCCCACTAGTAATGACTCACTGTTTTATTCTTAATTCTGTTCTCCTCTTCCTTGTCTCCACACACTGCATTATTCCTATGGAGCTTTTATAACTGGGTCAGGAACATTTTTTAAAAATGCTCTGTCAGACAGTATGAGACTACAAGAGGAATATCTGTGTTCGCCTGTTGCGACAAAACATCAAAGCACCTTAAAAGCTAACAAATTTATTATGACATAAACGTCCACAGACTACAGCCTGTGAAGTAGGGTCTGACCCACAAAAGGTTTAAGCTACACAATACATCTGTTTATCCTGTTTTCTCCTTTACATGATTTTCAGCCAACCTTCAGTGAAACTATCAGGTCAGCGTACAATAGGGATAAGAACACTCCAGTATAAAAGATAAAATCACATATAAGCTACACAGAGTGAAATCCTAAAGAAAACATGGCGTGAAACATCAGCAATGCATAAAAAAAAAACACACACATCGTGACTGAAATCTAATAGTAAGCAGCAACTAGAAAAGGCCCATTAAACCATTGGGGATTTGGTAAATCAACGCCTGTGTAAGTTCCATTGATTCAAGGGGCCTATTCTAGTCATGACTCGCTACAGAAGTTCAGCCAATAAACTGATAGGTCTCTCTTGGGCAAAAGATTTTGCTGAATGCCAAAATACCAGTCAAATGAATGCCATACAACATCTCTGTGTGTGGTGCGGCCACACCACAACACACACATGTGTGGGCCTTCTTTGTTGCTGAACCCTGAAGTATGTAACTCTCTCCCACTGGAAACTAGGCTGGCCCCATCTTTGCTGTCCTTCCGCAAGCAGGCAAAGACTTTTTCCTTCAGGCCAGCTGCTAAAGAGCATTTTCCTAGTGGGACCTGCTTTGTTGGTCTATAACACAGACATTCCAAATCCAGTTGTCGGCAAACTTGGAAGGGATGGGAAGCCGAGTTGGCTGAAGACTCACCACGAGTTTGGCCTCTCTAACTCATTCAGGGGCCGTTCTAACCCTCCTGGAATTTCCAAATTGCATGAACCACAAAGCCTACAAATCACCAACACAGATAACAAATTTGCTGTTTTGTTCCATTCTGGGTGGGCATATTCCCCAAAAGCGCTCTGAAACAAACCACAAAACGGACCAATTCGTGTTTGTTTGTTTTTTTACTTTGTGTTTCATTCCGTGCCCATCTCTAGTTGCTACCCAGCTAGCTAGAGATGTGAAAGGGTTAGGGTTAGCCAGCATATGTTTCTAGTGTTAAGTGCTGGGAGCAAAGAAAAACAAATCGAAATTAAGATTCCACTTTAGACCCCAGAAGCAGTCTGATTTGAGAACTGATAGTAAGGATGAGTAAGAATTTCAGTACAGTTTATTCCACCAACACCCATGCCAAAAATTTACAGAAATTCCCATACTTTGGCATATTTCGTTGGGAAGAACTAAAAATTAAAGCAGTCTGATCACAGGACAAGCCAGAAATGATAGATTTGCCCATCTAACCCCAAGGCTTTTTAGGTACTTAACTTTTAAAAATCTGGGTTGGAATCCTTCCTTTGGGTTTTCCTTTCTTTCCCCCCCCCCCCCCGAGGATCCTGATCTTTACCAGCCCAGTGGTAGACTTATGCAAGAAGAGTCCTCTCTGTGGTGGAATTAGTGTACCACTTGCGTTTTATTTCTGCAAATGGATGTGTGTATGTGGCAATTTTATTTCACTTTTGAAGCATTTACCAGCATTTGCAGTCCCCATATTTGGACAGAATGAACCTGATGTGTGAAAAATGAAAAGTTGGTATGACTTGGAAGTGCCAGATTTTCCCATTCCTAATTAGTCAGGATGAACCTAAATGGGATTTTCCCATCACTAATGTTCCCACCAGATGATCCTGACAGAGACTTCTACCTAGGCATTCTCCAGCTTGCAGAAGACACATGAGCCCTGAATTCCAGAGTCATTTTTCAGCCAAATCCTTCACTGAAAACTGTATGTTTAACTTCCTTTCTCTACAAATGGTGACCTACCTCCACTTGTCTTGCTTGAGATTGACAAACTGGCCCTGCTCAACGGGCTCATCAATTTCAATTGTTATTGACTGCACCGAAGAGCAAATGTGGCTGTCTCCAAAAGAGGATCTTGTTTGAACATTGCCAGCCATGTGCAGCCACAGTGATATATAGGGAGAGGGGCTTTGAGATAAATATGGTTTAGATAGAGGAAAGGCATGCTGCTCTTCCACTGGGATTCTTCTCAATGCGTTGAGCTATGAATAGACGAAGGGGTTTCATACTGAGTGATCTAGTCCCATTATGTTGTTTGTTCAGTGGTACCAGCTCTCCATAGCCTGCGGCACAGAACTTGCCTACAGTAAAGCAAGGCATTAAAGGGAATACATACAGCCAGTGATCACTTGGTTAGAAATAGCTGAAATTTCAGCATTCAGAGCATGGCTGTACTAGGAAGCTATATGGATCCTTCCCCATCTGGTTGAGGTGAAGATCACCATACAATGGTGGTGTCAATTATAAATTTACACCTAAAATGAAGCCATCAATTATAGCTGCCCATTTCTGGCAACACTCATGATGATATTGGCCACATTTATTTATTTATTCTATATCCTATCCTTTTCCCATGACTGGGACTGAAGGGGACATACAGCTGTACATATATGTGTGCACATGTGCAGATAGATAGATAGATAGATAGATAGATAGATAGATAGATAGATAGATAGATAGATAGATAGATAGATAGATAGATAGATAGACAGACAGATAGATAGATAGATAGATAGATAGATAGATAGATAGATAGATAGATAGATAGATAGATAGATAGATAGATAGATAGATAGATAGATAGATAGATAGATAGATAGATAGATAGATAGATATGGTAATTTCTAAAATAGATTATAAATTAAAAACAAACAAATAGTAAAACAGTGGCCAGTGTGCAATGAGAGTTATTTCCATGGCAGGAGTAGATTGCTTCTCTTCTTAAATTTAAAGTGTGTACAACTTTGTAGCATTGCCCATGAGTTGTGTGCACCCTGAAATTGAAAAAGGAACTCTTTAATTAGTAATAATAATATGTTGTTACTGCCGCCACTACACAAGATAAAATTGCCCAGTTAGCTTGCTGGTGGAATGGTAACAAAGAGAGGATCAAACTAGCCTTCCAAACTGAGGTAATTCCAAAGTCAAAAGACAGCCCTTAATAAGGCCTTCTCTTTCATCCTTACCAAATCAGCCTCTGAAGAGGACAGAACTGAGAAAACAGCCACTTCTGCAGATCTTAGTTGAGACAAGCTTGTATGGACAAATACAGTCTTCCAGTCTGGTCACATGTTATATAGTGCTTTTGAATTACTGTAATCTGCAGTTTGATCTGAGTCAGAATCCATTGGAACAGTTGAATCAGATGAGTTGTACGTTCCTGTAATGGGTCTCAGTCAACAGTGTGGTTACAGCAGTTTTGACCAGCTGAAGTTTCCAAACGCTTTTTCAGAGGCAGTCCCATGCAGAACACATTAATTCAAATGAATTGTAACCAAATAATACATTGCCACATCTGGCATCTCAATGTCACCCAGTAAGAACAAAAGGTAAACTCTTTGAATGCCTGAAACAGGTGAGGACCCTCTGCTTACCTAGTACTATACCTGTTCCACACAAGGCATCCTTCCTCCAAAATATGAATTAGTTGGACTGAGGTATTCAACTTGATAGACTTGCATTTAGGATTTCAGTGCAAATATGTTGTTTGTATATGCTGACACTAGAAATTTAGAGAATACTCAAAAAAATCTCATTCTCAACAATTTTCCAAATCTTTCCATGCTAAAACTCCTTTCCAAGATTTTCTCCTTCCCTCTTGCTTTAAGGGTTCAAGTTCATGGAAACCGTGATTGAACCAAAATACAAATGTTTTAAATTTTTTACTAATTGCGATAACATATTGATGGCATGAGTTGTTCAGCAGTGGGACAGAGTGTTCCAGAGAGTAGTGAATCGTCCTTCACTGAAGGATTTTCAACAAAGGTTGTGTGACAGTCTGTAAGAGATGTACTCAGGAAGTTAAACTAGTTATCAACTCTGCAAGTTTATGGTTCTGTGAAACTAACGTCTGTCCTCCATAAAATAGGGCTTGAAACATTTATTTCAAAAAGAGCAAGTAGAATATCATGCTGAAACTATTCACTATTGAGCAGCAGTGGGAGGATGTTTTGGATCATTCTCTCATTTTCTTAAAGCTTTCAACATTTTTACTATGTTATCAAGCATCCTCTTTCCTTTATTTCATGCACGCTTCCTCGATTTGCCATGATATGACCACTACAAAGCAAGTGAGGGAAATACATTTCTTCAAGAGTTCCCCTGCAAACATCCAAATTATCTCGTCTTTATTTATTGACATCCAGTGTTAGACACAGGCCTTCCTTTCTGATTCCACAAATTTCTGTTTTGTGCTATTCTAGTCCACACCAGTCCCACTGATCCTTCAATATCATTTATCAATCTAGTTTGCAGTCTTCCTCGACTCCTTCTTCTGGTCTAGGGTTACTACTGGCATACTGTATTTCTTTATTACATTGCTCATCCACTTGTCTCAGGGTGTATTCATTTTAATGGTTTGTGTCTATTATATTTGCCTTTTGTTGAATATCCTGGTTTCTTACTTGTCTATATTAGTCTGAGATTTAACATCTGTCCTTCCCTTGCCTGTTCAGTTTTTGTGAGCTTTTCTATTATTGAATTTTAGAGGTCTCTCCAGCATAGGTAGTACTGGCAACACACATTGATTGCAACTGATCTTAATTTTAGAGAAATGTATTGGTTCTTAAAGATTTTGCTTTGTTTAACAAAAAGTGACCATGCGTGCCTTCACTTGTGCTTTCTATATTTCCCATGCTGTATTATCCACCCCAGATAAATATATTCCTGTACATATTCCATATGATAACACAGTTGCACGTGTGTGTGTACACACACAAACATACACAGAGGGAGAGAGAGAGAGAGAGAGAGAGTTGGCCAGTTCTTGTGGAGTTGTTGTTCTGTCATTTAATCATTAACACAATGGAAAAGAGTCATCTTCAGGTAAATTTTAAGAGATTTTATCAAGAAAATAACACTTTTAATGCCAGCGCAATGCCCATTTTTTCCCTATACCTTAGCATTTATTCAGATGACCACATTCTTACTTGCCCTAGATACTCTGGTGCCCTGCGAGATACACATGGAATGTGATCCGGAACAACACATAGCATTGGCAAATCTCAAACATCTTTTGTCAAGCAAAAGGCCTTTAAAAGCATGGGGAAAATATGTTTCCAGTAGAGTGACAGAGATGGGAGCTCCATCTGGTTTCTGTTCTTATTACTTGTGTTGGCTTTCTCTGTTGTTGTTGGCAAGTTGTTAATTTGGCTGTGTCTCAGTTAGGATAATTAATTGCATTAGGGTTTTTTTTTTAAGCTGCCTGAATGACTGATGTATACTGAGCCTGCTGCCTGCTGAACACCTCAGAATAAGTCTCCTCGCTGTACAATGGACTATTATTAAATTTAAGGGGAGGAAATTGGTAACAGTCAAGGCCTTTCCCCCAGAGCGCTCGGTAGGAAGTGCTCTGGGTTATGCACATGAGCTCTTTTGCTGTTCTGAAAAGCAGTTCTTTGATACTAAACATGGGAAGTTGTTTCTTAACATACATACAGGACACACATACTTAGCGGGTTCCGATGTGGTACAGAGGGGCTGCAGTACATTTGCCAGGCCAGTAGTCACAGCCTCAAAGAATTCCCTAGGTTTGCAAGCAGGGGACACAAATCTTCGGGCAACCAGCCTCAAAAGAGGAGAAAGGTTGATTTTTGTGTTCGAGGTGGTTTGAACACTTAGACACCCATTTCCTCTCATTCCCAGCTGCTACCAGGGCTCACTGCCTTAGCACAAATGTGTTGGTGTGTATGTTGCACTTCCTCACTGACAGTGCAGGAGTAGAAGAGAGGGATAGTGGGTGGGTGTACTTAGTTCTATTGTGTCATTTGGAACAATGGTAGGGAAGGGAGCACCCCTACTGTGACTCAGGAGCCTTCTTGTTCTCCATTTACCTGGATTTCCCTTGTGAATGTCCACATAACCGGCTGGCATATATTTTTAATCAGGTCCTGAAACAGTTTCCTCTCAGCATTTGCCTATCCGACCTCAGACACAAGGGCCCATCCCATGACACAATATGGGTGAATTCCCTGGTCTTAGATTTTGACATGGAAAGCTCTGGAAACAGGGTGCTGCTGACTTGACCACCATAGGCTCCATTATATAAACATTGAACTTTGCTTTGCACAAGATAGACTGCGGGTACTCGCAGAGCACTGAAAGTAAGGTATTTTTGCCAGAATCTCTTCTTAACATAAAGCCAATGGCATCCTGCCATTCACGTTTCCCCAAAACTCAGGGTCATAAACCCCTTGAGCCCGGAGTTTGCATATAACCATAATAACTGATAGCTTTGATAATCTTTTCCTCCACAAAGTCCCCAAATTTCCTTTGAAATGTGTCTAAACTAGTAATCTAAAGCATACCTTGTGGCAAAGAATTCCATAAGTTGCAGGAAAAGGTTAGGGTTGGCAGTAAGTTTCATTTATAGAGGTCAGTCCTCTGCTTTAAGGGTTTCTGGAGGGTAATCCTTGATTTGAAGCTTTTCTCTTGTCTGAGTCACTGTCAAGGCCAAGCCTGCTTAATAAAGAACCATAACAGACCTGGAGGTTGCCCAACCACAGCTAGCAGCATCTGATAAGCAGACAAAATCCACCTGCTCATTGTCTTCCCGGCCCAAATGAGATATATAGAAATCCTGTTGAAATTATTAAAAATTAGTTCTGATTTTGGATCTGTAGCTATAAGTAGCTGGCTGGATAGCTCAGTGGTTTAGAGGAGCCAGAGGTTGAGAGTTCAATTCCCCATTGTGCCTCCTGAGAGTAGAGCCAACCTGTGTGGCTTTGGCCAAGTTGCATGCGTGTGCGTGCGAGCACACACACACACGCACACACAGAGAGAAGAAAGGAATGGTAAAGAACTTCTGAGTATTTTCTATCTGGAAAACCCTGAAAAGAGTCAATATAAGTCAGAATTGATTTAATGGAATGTGATTATTAAGATACACAGTAAATAGCATATACGGTTTTAGCAAATCCCATATGCATTTTGATTCTAGTAAGTTAATTACAGCTACAACTAGAGCTGGTTTGCAACTGTGCATGTCTTCTTCTGCTTCTTTTAATATTAGATTTCTTTCACCTTTAAATCCTTCTCTTCAGCTCCAATGAGTAAAAGAAACATCACATACAATTCATTAAACATTTTTTTTAAAAAATGCACAAAATTACAGATGTTGTTCAGAGGTCAACAAGGCTTCCCAGCCATGTCAAATGCATAACATAAAGGTGTTATGATCAGCCTAGAGTTTTGCTTTTGTTTTCTTGCAATTTTTCAGCTACTCCTTGGGCAAAAGTTTGTTTTTATCTTGCTGTCACTTTCATTTGCCCGCTGAGATGTCATCTCATGGCCGGTTCTGATTTGTGATGTCATTTCATTTACCGTATAATCCGTGATGGATGGGATCATTCATGTGACTGGTCCAGGTACCAGGTTAAAAAAGAATAGCAGTTGCCCAGGGAGCTAAACTGGGGAAAAGGCGAGTATCCATAAAATTAAAACGTGTTCAGGGAAAAAATTTGTCACATCAAATAATTGCTATAGCTGTTATTGAATATTCTAAAAAGGAATATTGGTAAGTTATAACTAATAATATTGATAAGTTATAACTAGAACTGAGACAAAGTGAGGTGCTTTCCATAACATTTTTCACTTTTATTATGAAAAGTTTTCTAGATTTCCAAGAAAAACCATTGTTTGGGGGAGGGTAACAGAGGCAAAAACATTTGAACCTCTCCTGCAACACCATTCGGAATGAGGCCAATGTATTGGCATGGTCATCATGTAGCCAAATCTGGTTGGCTGTTCTTTGCAATGACATCATTGTAACAGTTCTGCAATCCTTGATTGGCAAGGAGCATGGAAGCAGAATTATGACAAGCCATTTTGCATGTGTTTTTTTTTTAAATGGTGCCAATGGAGCAGTCACAAAAGGACATGAATACATAGGCACCAATGAGGCGAGCAGTATGCAAGGGAGACCGTTTCCTTCCTCATTCTCCACAAAGCTTTCATGTGAAAGATGTAAAACCAGAGAACATCAAGAGTAGCATTAATTATACGAGAAACCCCTCACAATAATCCTTTGGAGAAGGAACAATGGAAGCACTAAGGCTTTCTGTTTGCCTTCCAATAAGAAATGGATGCCAGGCGGTAATGATAACAGTTCCACAAAACTTAAACATCTCAGGGGTTCCCTACTTCCATTTTAAAAAAAGGTCCTGTCATGGATGAATAAATGTTAACAGTGGCCATACCAAACAAACTACACAGGAAGTGCTGTTTTATATGTATTGCTGTTCTCCTTCTCTCTCTCTCTCCTTTTTGGTCAATACTTTAAAGATGGTTCTTATTTCAGAGCAGATATTGATCGTGTATAGGTTACCCCCCCTCCCAGTTTCATTTGTCATTTGTGATATTATAGTGTGTTATCGTTTTAAAGCTGTAATAGGAGAGGTGGATGGGCTGAGAGCAAACCGGTTGTCTGGCGCTTTGATAAATAGCTTGATGGTCTTTGTTTCTGCAGCAGTGAGCAGTTGGCTGCTATTTGCTTTACCTTTTATCCAAGAATAACTGTGTGATGGGTTCTGGAAGTGAACAGTATCATTTTGTCAGATGTGGTTCAGAACTAGCCGGGTGGTCCTTACAAAGCAGCGGAGGGACTCGACAGGATGCTAGCAAAGGCCCTGTATAAATCTGGAAACGGCTCAGGCTCCACATGGCTACCTTTGCTTGAAGTGTGCTCCAGACTGTTTTTAAGATGAGAGGAGAGGAAATGATGAAAGAGATGTCTGTGTGAGGGAAGAAGGAAAATGTGTGTATATGTGTATAGGTGAAGGAGAGGAAATGTACCTCAAAAGCTATTTTATTCCTCCCAGAGGTGGAGAGGAGCAAAGGTAAAATATGAAGAGGGATACACACGGGAAGACGTGATTATGGAGTCACAGTATGTGTCATACAGAGTCATTATAATTTCTTTTTAATTATGAATAGCAGTTTCAGAGGTTATGTCTGAAAGCAAGAAGAATGTAGCAAGGAAGAACTCTGGCTTTCTTTTCTCATTTGCTGTTTTAATTGTTTTTATGCGAATCTAAACAGAGCCCTGATGGGTCGAATCGAAGCTGTATCTGATGGTGGTGGTGATTTTAAACAAATTCATTCATTCATTCATTCAATTTATATACCACTCCATTGGTGCAAGCACTACAGGGGAGGTGGGGTTACACAGAATTAAAACGTACAACTCTCAGTGCCCCACAGTGATTTTAAAAAATACACACGTGAACATAAGCACAAGTAGAAAAATACACCAGCATAACAAAATACCATGTTTATTATTATGGCGAAGGCATTATGATAAATAGCTGCGTTTAGGTATATGGGGTGCCATTTTTAAAAAACAAAAATAAGGCAACCAACATGGTTTTTGTGTGTGTTTTATTTACAGCATTTCCTTGCAGGCTAATGTTCCACAAAAATTACTAGCCATGCTGCTGGATTGCTCAGTGGTTTAAGTATCTGGCTGCAGAGCCAGAGGCTGGGCGTTCAGTTCCCAACTGTGCTTCCTTGACAAGAGCCGGACTCGATGATACAAGTACCTTAGGATCCCTTCCAGCTCTGCAGTTCTAAAATTATTGTTGTTATTCTTATTTTTGAAGGTCCTTGACTACAGTGATCCCCTCCTGCTCATCTGTGTTTGCAATTTGTACCACAAATCTAGCGGTGTCTTCTTTATCATTAACCATCAGAGGCTAGAAAAGACTTTCATTCGCTCATCCAAGAACCTTATATTCTAATCTTATGGTTTATTTTAATTGTTGTATATTGGCTTGGGGTGGAAACTTGAGTTTACATAGGAGATGATAAGATTTACCGGTAATTTCAGAACATATAGGATTAAACAAGTGGAGAGTCAATCCTGTGGATTCAGTCAGTCTTCTTCACACTTACAGAATTCCTCTCTTTCTTTCACTGGTGAGTAATCATCTGAGACTTCCAAAGTAAGATTGTTGTTTTTAAAATTCCTAGAATGCTTAGCTTATTTTGTAATGGCTAGAGCAGCTTCTACTGGCATGTCTTTTCATTTTTTAATTGTTTGATTGGAAAAGGTATAAGAACATAGAAACAAGTCATAAGCCACTAAAAGAAAATGGTTAGAACACTGGGTACAAAAAGAATAAAATATTGCAAATAAGGAGACATCAATTAAGTCTGGGCTAAAGAACTCACTACAGGGGGGGAAAAAGAGAGATTGTGGGAGAATTTGAAGTGTATCTATACATTTCGCCTCAAAGGTCTTTCCGGAAGCTTCCATGCTATGATGGTAATGTATAGAATACGCTAGTGATACATGTGATTAGAGATAGGCATGAAAGCAAAAAAACCAACCAAACAAACAAAAACCAACAGCCTCAAAAACACACCCAAATTGGGCCATTTTGTGGTTCCTTTGGAGGCCCTTCAGCGAAATGTGCATGCCCAGAATGAAACCAAAGACCAAACTATTATTGGTGTTGGTAATTTTTCTGCTTCATAATTTGTATGTTTTGGGACTTCCAGGTGCTGTAGAATGACTCCCACATGTATCAGAGATAAAATCTTCAGCTGATTCTTCTCACCACCCCCTTCAGGTTTGGCAAAGATTGGATTTGGGATGTCCAAGCAAATCCCCCCCCCCCCAAGAAAGTGCTCTTTAGCAGTTGGCTAAAGGGGAGGGGACCTGCTTTGTGGAGCTATAACTCAAGATGTCCCAAATCCAATCTTCACTAAATGGCACAGGTGGGGAGAAGGGTCAGCTGAAGAGTTGCTGCAGGTTTGGCATCTGTAACTCATGCAGGGGCCGTTCTACCACTCCCGGAAATCCCAAATTGCACAAACCATAAAATGGTTCATTTCGTTGGAAAGCTCATGAAATTTCATGGTTCATGGTTTGTAAATAGGGATGAACCAGGAAGCACCAGGAACTTCCATTTTCCTAGTTCATGTCCATCTCTGCATATAATGATGTGATGAAAGTATATAGGATATGCTATGTATTTTTCCACTTGAGATGTCTTATTTAAAGCTCTGCATCTACCAGACATCCTTTGCTTGTAACGCACAGCTTCAGTAGCAGTCCTATTTTACTTGTTTTTATGATGTCTCCTTTGTTTAACCAGATGAACCAAGCAGCACATCATTAGAAGTAGAGCTCCTCTAAGAGGCAAGATACATCGGTTATTGTAGGAGGAGCTTTCTTCCCGCCACATGTCACACATTACTTTGCTTTTGTTTGGCGTTTCTGTACTTTATTGTATTGCAAATTCACTTTTAATTTATTTTGCTATTGTTCTTTGGTAGCTAAACACAGAGCTTTTTTCTAAGTTCATTTACACAGGCACAGAGTTTTGAAGAAACTGTGTGCCCAGAGGGAAAACATTGCAATAGCCAAAAACATGTCATTCGAATAATGTTTGATGTGACCTCCAGTTCCTGAAAGTTTTGGCTTTTTGGTTAGCAAATCCCTTCAGTTTTCTGCATTAGTGGCCTCCCTTTTGAATGTTATGATGGCTGTTCTTGAGGGACAATTTATTTGATTCTTCTTAAACTATCTTTCCTACAATGCCTCCACCTCACACATTCACTTAATGCTTGAGGGTGCTGTGAGGCTATGCCATGATTCCTGTCACCACTCCGCCGCAAATGTGACTCCTGACCATATAGCCATTACCCACGTATGGAAGCTCTACATATGTCATCTGTGGTGTGAACCATAACTTTCAGCAAGTCCTGAGTTAATGCATCTGTTAAAAGTCTGGATCGTATTTTGTTTTTAAATGTTAAAATGCTGCCCTTTAAATTGCCTTTTTGCAGTCAAGATTTCAGTCTAGATGAATCTAGATCAATCGAGTGGGTCTCCAGATCGTTGAATTTGGTATAGATTTGTGGCCTTCAGGTGTTCTTTCAAGTCCTTACAGGCTTAACATGGCCAGAAATGCTCTCAAAAATCCACCCTGGCAGACTTTGCTGGAAACCTGAGTGCCAGTTATTATGGCTACTTAATATATCAGCCCACCCCTAATAAAATTCTTGACCCAAAAATAGAGTACGATGCAGGTCCACATTTGCATATTTGCAAACATTTAGAGCAGGGGTCTCAAAAATGCGGCCCGGGGGCCATTTGCGGCCCGCCGGATGATAGTTTGTGGCCCCCGCCTTGCCTGCCCCCCTGAAGTGCCCACGCGTCCTCTGCTGTCAAGAGTCAAAAAAAGCCTTGCCTTGCTCACCAGCTCTCTCCCAAGACAGCGCCTCTTGCACCCTCCATCCAGAACTGCCTTTTTTTGAGGGGGGCCTTCAGAGGAAGGTTGCCGGACCTCCATGTGTGTGTGTGTGTTTGAGGGCTCGCGCCCTTCCTCCTCAGAGCCCCAGCCAGGTTAAGGGAACTCCTGGGCAGCTTCCTCGGGCTCTTGCTCCACTTGGCGGAAAATCTGATGCGGCCCAGCCTCACACAGACTCTGCCTCCAGCGGCCCCCAGGTAAATTGAGTTTGAGACCCCTGATTTAGAGGGTGTTGAAGTTTATGGGTGAATCTACTGCCGAATGTTATGAAAATGAACAGTTCCAACTCCTAGCTCTATTTCCTTTTTTGAAAGCAGAAGTTTCTCCTCTGAGAGGGATGGGCTACCCTATTCTCCTCCTCCTTTTCTGGGAAAGGGGGCACCTCCATGTCTAGAATGCATGGAAGACAACCTCACTTGTGTCAGCCGCCAAATTTATTTGTTACCGCTCAGTCAAGTCTTACCTGTAATTTCTTGTTACATTTATATCCTATATTTTCTCCAGTGAGTTCAAGGGAGTAAGCATGAGTCCCCTCTCCCCACTTTTATCCTGCAATTCCCATGGGATGGATCAGGGTGAGAGAAAGTTACTAGCCAGTGACACCTTAGGAAAGTGAAATTTATTACACCCTGCAAGTTTGACATCTGAGGGGGATTTGATACCAAGTCGTCAATGTCTTAACCTAGTATTCTGATCACTATGGCCTATTCGGGTTGAGAGATTTGCAGCATCCCCTTCTCTGAGACTTCAGAGCAAAAAATGGAGACCAGAGGACAGGAGTCAATCTTTCTTTTGATGTCATGGACAAAGACGGCGATGAAAGCAAGCACGACACACAAACGAACACCTTTGTGCTCTGTCCTTGTGCCAAATGGGAATGGGTCAAAGAGGAAAGCCCAAATCTAGAGAAAACAAACTTTGTCCTCCTTTCTTTCCACTCACCCTGAAACCCATTGCATTTCCCTGAAGCTCCAGCCTTTGCCCTGAGACTTGGCAGCCTTTACACCACATTAGCTTTTCGGCATGGCAAAGAGACAGACACTGAACTCTCAACCCAGAGGCTCAGAGCTGGTAGGGTAAAGGTTTAGTTGCCTGGAGAGGATAGCACAGAGCCCATTCCTGTTTCCGTAATCATCTCCACCGTTTTGGCACTGCTGAATGGAGCATTCTGCTTTCCCGCCAAAACATTCTGGAACAGAACCAACGGGTTCTGCTCGTCCTTATTAATGATTCCAATTAATATTGTGCAAATGAATACACTTTGAGAAGACTCTCTGTTCCTTGTTTCCGATCGGCAAAAGTACACTGAAATTCTGGCACTGAGTTTTGTCTCAGCAGTTAAACTGTCAGGACAAATAGCAGCAGATTGAGCCTACAGATTCTTCCTCAGAAATCACAAAAGGGCCTTCAACAGCTAAAATGCTCACATTTTCATGCCATTCACAGCATGGTGGGGGTGTTTTCTGTTTGTGTTTATAAGGACGTTTTTTTAAAGGACCATCTTGCTTTCCATTTCAAGCAAACAACAGCTTTCTTGAGAACGAATCCACCCTCCCTCCTCACAACTCCTTGCTTCTTTTCATATCTTCAGTGATTTCAACCCATGCTTACTTTCCAGATTGGATTTTTAAAAATACTTGCTGGTTTAAAAGGTTTTTGTCGTTGTTTATTTGGTTACAGTGGGTGCGGGTTTGTGTGTGTTTGTGTGTATCTGTGCCAGCCTAAATTTAAAATGATTGATGTCCTTAAAGCAAAAAGTCCATACTATTAGAACAGGGCTATAGGAGGCAGATGAAATTCTATAAACTCTATCTGTTTAGTTTCAAGGGCAGCCGGGAGGGGGGTGGCGGTATTAGCTGCATGATCAGTAAGAAGATGCAAAGTTGGGTAACACTTTCCTTGGGTCATCAAAACAATGTTTTGTTTTGTTTTAAAAGAAGAGAAGTGGAGGCAAGCTGTTGTATATACCTCAGCACTCTTTATTCTGCTGAGCTTTACTAAATATGTACAAATGGCCAGCTCATGTAGGCTTCTGTGGGACTCAAAAGCTTGCTCCTTCCCCTACTTTTGAATACTTTGAGGGCCCAACTCTGCTATTCATTTGAGTGTGTTTACGTTCAGGAATCCATAGTTAATTGTGCCCTGTCCACTTAAATATACCCTAACTGCCAAACTGTCCCCTCTTTTTCCTTAAATTAGGATAAACTTTCCACCAGGAATGCCTTTAGAGGCCTGCTAAGGAGCTGTATACATACCAACCTGCTTAATAAAGCCATTATGGTAGCAACATCTCCGTGGTACCTGAAGTACCACAGTACTGAAGGTTCAACAGCCAACACATGGGCAAAAATGTATTAACACAATAAACTGGCGAGTAACAGATCCCAGCTGGAAATCGAGAGGAGAAAGTTTAGAGTAGCCCTTACCCACACAAGTAAGACAGTGGTGGCCAGGGTGAAGGTAGGCAAGAAAACAGTTTAAGGGGAGGGGCAAAACCTAGTGGCATCTAGTGGGTATAGGTTCTGCTATGCAAATGAAGAATAAATCTCAGTTTGAGAACCCAAATTAGCCCTAGACTGTGATGTTGAACTCTCTCTATCAAGAGCAGGCAAAAACCCATGGCACAGTGGTTAAACCACAGTACTGCAGTGAAGACTCTGCTCACAACCTGAGTTTGATCCTGGGCTCAGGTAATCAGCTGATGGTTGACTTTGGAGATTGGTAAATTGAATACTCAGCTCTCTGGCAGAGGTGGGGCAGTATGTAGCCTGCATAATTAAATTGTAAACCAGCCATCACTATGTGGCAATACAATAAGCAGCATGCTTTGCTTTGCCTTTAGCCCGTGGTCTACTAGAAGTAATAGCCCTATTATGTCACTATTTAAATCTGTTGTACATTGCTTTGGGAACCCTAGTGGGCAGAATAGCCATTGCTAAATACTAGCCATTACTATCTGTCCATGCATGAATAAATCAATGTGGCCCCATCCACTTACACACCATTCCTCTCCCCAATCTCTCTCTCTCTCCCTCTCTCTCTCTCTCTCTCCTCTCTCTCTCTCTCTCTCTCTCTCTCTCTCTCTCTCACACACACACACACACACACACACACACACACACACACACACACACACACACACACACAGATGGGGAGCATTACATCAGTAGACTCCTTGCTGGGGTATACTGGGAGCTGCAGTTGAAAGGTATAATTTCTACCATTGTTGCTTCTCCCTTCTTCTGCCACCTGAACCAGTTTCTTCACCCTGTCTAATGGTAGGGCTCTTCCTGGCCTCACCTGCACCCTAGTATAGCATTTGTTCAGCCAAAGCTTGAATCATCAGTGCCAGTGGAGGGGTGTTCATAGATGAGTTTTTCTAGTACTCCTCCAGTCCTGAGCCTGTCCGGTGTGTGTATGTTTTTCTCTCCCTGAATGGAGCCACGCAAATACTCCACCTTTCCTCCATGTAAACAGCCAGAAAATCTTTGGCAGAAACTTCCCCTTCTGATGCATTTTAGCTACTCACTTTTGTGCATCTGTCAAGCCTTTGCAAGAAGACAGATATGTTAAAGCTCTCTGTTGCTATATGTAGGCCCTAAAACGAAGAATGTTAAAACAGTTTTTTGCCAGCACGTAGAACATGACTTTGTAAAAGAACTTCCTGTGTAACTCATTACTGTGTGGTGGCCAGCATGTTCTTCTCGTTATCACTGCTCCTGTTGTGAGGATAATTAGTTTGTGTGTTATTAATGATCTATGTGCTGCCTTGTCATTGCTAGCAGCCCAGGAAAGTTCAGAGAAATGGCCACTGCTGATATTGCTACTATTTGTTGTTGTTTAGTTGTTAAGTCGTGTCTGACTCTTCGTGACCCCATGGACCAGAGCACACCAGGCCCTCCTGTCTTCCACTGCCTCCTGGAGTTGAGTCAAATTCATGTTGGTTGCATCGATTACACTGTCCAGCCATCTCGTCCTCTGTCATCCCCTTCTCCTCTTGCCTTCACACTTTCCCAACATCAGGGTCTTTTCCAGGGAGTCTTCTCTTCTCATGAAATGGCCAAAGTATTGGAGCCTCAGCTTCAGGATCTGTCCTTCCAGTGAGCACTCAGGGTTGATTTCCTTTAGAATTGATAGGTTTGATTTCCTTGCAGTCCAGGGGGCTCTCAAGAGTCTCCCCAGCACCACAATTCAAAAGCATCAATTCTTCGGCGGTCAGCCTTCTTCATGGGCCAGCTCTCATGTCCATATATTGCTACTGGAAAAACAATATCTTTGAAAGTGCAGACCTTTGTCCGCAAGGTGATGTTTCTGCTTTTAACTTGCTGTCTAGGTTTATCACTGCTTTCCTCCCAAGAAGCAGGCGTCTTTTAATTTCGTGGCTGCTGTTACCGTCTTCAGTGATCATGGAGCCCAAGAAAGTAAAGTCTGTCACTGTCTCTATATCTTCCCCTTCTGTTTGCTAGGATGTGATGGGACCAGTGGCCATGATCTTAGTTTTTTTGATGTTGAGCTTCATACCATTTTTGGTGCTCTCCTCTTTCACCCTCATTAAGAGGTTCTTTAATTCCTCCTCACTTTCTGCCATCAGAGTGGTATCATCTGCATATCTGAGGTTGTTGATATTTCTTCCGCCAATCTTAATTCCAGTTTGGGATTCCTCCAGTCCAGCCTTTCGCACGATGTGTTCTGCATGTAAGTTAAATAGCAGGGGGACAATATACAGCCTTGTCGTACTCCTTTCCCAATTTTGAACCAATCAGTGTTTCCATATCCAGTTCTAACTGTTGCTTCCTCTCCCACATATAGGTTTCTCAGGAGGTAGATAAGGTGATCAGGCAGTCCCATTTCTTTAAGGACTTGCCAGAGTTTGCTGTGGTCCACACAGTCAAAGGCTTTTGCATAGTCAGTGAAGCAGAAGTAGATGTTTTTCTGGAACTCTCTGGCTTTCTCCATAATCCAACGCATGTTAGCAGTTTGGTCTCTAGTTCCTCTGCTTATTTGGAATCCAGCTTGTAGTTTTGGTAGTACTTGTACTTCTGCTACTATTTACAAAAAGACAAAATCAAGGAGTGTCTGTCTTACCACTTAGGATTGATAAGAGGATGATGTAGAATCTGAAAATATCTGTCAGAATGCCTCTAAAATGTCTTAAAAGTGGCTTTTAAAATAGCTAGAATTAGTACCAATTACCCACCCCCAAAATTTCTAATTACTGGTAACTGTCAGAAGAAGACTGAGACTTGAAAGAGCAGCAACAAAGGAACTAGGAAATATCATCAAGTGTAAGGATGTCACTGGAGACCAAGAACAAGATAATCTACACTCTTTTATTTCCAATCACCTTATATGGGTGTGAAAGCTGGACTGTAAAGAAAGCTGACAGGGAAAAAAGTATTCATTTCAAATGTGGTGCTGGAGGAGAGCTTTCTAAATACCCTGAACTACCAGAAAAAGAAACAAGTGGATCCTAGAGCAAATCAAGCCTGAACTATCTCCGGAAGCAAAAATAATGAAGCTGAGGCTATCCTCCTTTGGGCACATCACAAGAAGGGAATATTCCCTGGAAAAGGCAAATAATGGTTGAAGGCAACATGAAAAGAGGAAGATGAAATATGAGATCGACTGACTCCATAAAGGAAGCTACAGGCTTGAGTTTACAGGAGCTGAGTAGGTCTGCTGAGGACAGGAAACTTTGGACAACAACATGTTATTTTTAAACAGTTACTTCCAAGGTCTACTTTTTGCTTGTGTCTGTGGGTAAGCACCGCATACTGTTAAAGCACAGCAGAATAGAGCTCTGGATAAGTTGGTCTGAGAAAAGATGCAGCTTTACATATAGCAAGACCCTTTATCAGTGGGATCAGTATCTGCTGATTCACTTATCTGCTGCCTGAAAATACTAAATAAAAAAACTCAGAAATATACAGTGGTGCCTTGCATTACGATGTTAATTTGTTCCAGTGAAATCGCTGTAGATTGAAAACGTCGTAAAGCGAAATTAAAAAGCCCATAGAAACGCATTAAAACCCGTTTAATGCGTTCCAATGGGCTGGAAACTCACCCTCTAGCGAAGATCCTCCATAGGGCGGCCATTTTCGCTGCCTGTGCAGCGAGGAATCTGTCCCAGAAAACAGCAGGGGGCCATTTTGTTTACCCAGTGGCCATTTTGAAACCGCCGATCAGCTGTCCGAAAATCATCGTTTTGCGAAGAATCGGTTCCCGAAGCAGGGAACTGATCGTCGCAAAGTGAAATTCCCCCATAGGAAACATCGTAAAGCGATCGCAAAAGTGATCGCAAAAGGTTCGTCGTAATGCGGTTTTGTCGTTAAACGGAGCGATTGTAAAGCGAGGCACTACTGTATATTGATACTGTATGTATTTCCAGGGTGTATTTCCCTCAACTGGCCACTAGAGGTTGCCAGAGACCATGCAATGAATCGTATTCCATAGTCCCATGGTTTCTTGCATCCACTGTGAGGGTTTGGAATCAATCCCCCATAGATATTGCGGCCCTACTGTACTTCTGTCTCAATCCATGTACATCAGTGCGCCCCAACCTTTTTGGAGCTGCGGACCGGCTGGGGAGAGCAAGCTCCATGTGACACGCCTGCCGCAAGTGTGACACCCCCCTACGTGAGCATGAAACACCCACCATGGGCTCAATGTGCTCTCCGCAAGCATGACATGCCTGCTGCAAGCACAACACGCCCCCATGTGAGCACATGGGCGGTGTGGAGATCTGTATCCACAGCCCATTTCCGGCAAGTCCACGGACTGGCACCGGGCCGCAGACCAGAGGTTGACAACCCCTGATGTACATAGAACTTGGCAAAAGTTTCCTTTTTGATTGGTACTCCCAGAATCATGTCTGGGGGATTTGGGACATTTTAGTTCAAAAAAGTAACTCTTACATGTTCTGCATTTAGAACTTTGAAGGTAAACACCATTGGCTTAAACTTGGCCAATAAACAAATAAGGATTCAATATGTAGCCTCACCTGGCAACATGAGGCATGGATGGGAGGATGGCAAAGAAGAGTCCCATTAGTCAAAAGACTTTGGTTCCTTCCAGCTCTTGTAGTGCAATCTTACGTGTGTCTACTTAGATCAAATCCTGACTGAGTTCTATATATCACACTGTAGCCTTAATCTAGTAATTTCAGCGTAGTAGCCAAAACATATTTTGCTTGCCGCAAAGAATAGCCATCTCCATTTTCCCCATCTTTTGACACGGTGCCATTTTACAAGCCAGCCAAACTCAGCTTTTGGCAGGCCTTGGTTTATTTTTCTCTCCTCTTTCTGATTTTGTTTGGCATTTGCATTGAGGGAGAAAAATACAACTGAAGCTATCTTTTAAATATCCTAGTTCTCTTAGACCTTTCTCCTCCTAAAACAAAATCTTGGATGCAGTGGAGAGACTGCACATTGCCAGGAGATTTTGCAACTTGATTTTTAGATCAGAGGGTTTCACATAATTTGGCAGACATTTTTTAAAATCTCCTGGATGGTGTTGCCCATGCTATACCCCTGAGCCCATCGGGTTGCCATCCTTAATTGCAACCTCACAAAGAATTATGGTGGTTTTTTAATTTATGATTTATTGCAGATTGTCTCCATAGCTAAACTGAAAGGTTTTTTTTTATTATTATTATTATCATTCTAATTCTGTTTTACTTGCTGTTCAGCTTCATAGTCATTTTTAAAATAGAAAAGTCATATAAAGCTAGTACCAATGAATAAATAATACAGCCAAGACATGATAGATTCCCAACTGTTCAGGTTGGGATCTAGCATTCTTCTTTATGCATTGATTAAGTTCATATCGCAAAAATAAGCAGAGAAGTGTCCTTGATAGCTGCTGGACAATTATGCAGTTCCCTTTCCTTGGAATCATTCCAAATACAGAACACCCTTTATTCCATTTGTCTTGGCTTGGAATCCTTATGGTTGAACCAATTAAGGAAGAGATATAGTGATATGAATTGCCTGTGAGAACTGTTGTGCTTTAATGTTGGCTTCCTAGATCAACCCTACTGTCTCTGGTCAAAGCATGGTAAGATCAAGCTAAACAAGTTGGTTGGGTCTGTATTTAGAAGACATCTGAAGTGCTAAAAGATGTCTCATATACTCAACATAAGCTTTCCCCGTTTTCACATTTTCCAGTTTGCTTGCATTGTTTAGTAATTGGTCATGGGAGGTAAACATGGACTCCATTGGCAAGTCCAATTGGCCACTGCACAAATTGTTTCCTTGGAGGGTTATCAGCTTTTAATTATAGACTCAGTTCTTGTCTAGTTTGACCTCAACAGAACTTAAAGAGAATCCGTTTTATCTGACAACTCAGAGTAGACAGTCAGTGATCAGAATCAGTATATGGCAAGGTTCCTTAATTTTTTTTTCTGCAACAAAACCATACTTTTCTGTTTTATATATGATGCACTGTGAAGGATGTACAGTATTGAGAAGAATCCTTACTGAATTAAAAATACAGTACTGTAAATACAAAATAGTGATAAAAATAACAAATAGAAAAATATGAATATGGAAAGAAGGAAAATGTTCTGTATTTATATCCTGCTGTCCCTCCACTAAGCTTTAAATAGTGTATATGGATTTCCTGGCCACTTTATCCTCACAAGAACCCTGTTTGATAGGCTAACATGAGAGAGGGTGACTGGGTCAATGCCACCCAATGAGTTTCATGGCTCAGTGTGAAGTAGGAACTGGATCTTCCCCATCTCAAACTTACACTCTAATCACTAAACCTCACTCACTGGCTTTGTCAAATTATGTTTCCTAAATCAACTGATGGCTTTTTATTGAAGGGGAGTTTGAATAATCATAATCATAATCATGATATACTTGAAATGCTACCACATACACATATTAATAGGCAACACAGGCAGAATTTAGTGAGGCATCCAAGCACTGTCACACGAGTGACACCGAAATGCAGAGCTGCTTGTCATTTGCACCCAGAAGATGAGGGTGAGGAAAGAGGCAAAGAATCACCTCTTGGAAATGCATCTTACAGTGGTAAAATTATACCATTCTGAGTTGTCTGAGTCTATAGAGCCTAAATACATGCTGTGTTTAGTGAGCTCTTCAGTATTCATGAGAGCCTGCCGCTTTGCTGTATGGCAAGATGAAAACAATACTCGGTAGGCTTTCATAAACGACATGGAACGGAGAGACTGATAGATGATTCGGGTCGAATGCTGCATAGCTGGGTGCGAACATCATATGTATATGATTTACCAAACACAAGATCTGCTAAAACCTTCCAGTCCTTGCTTACAGGAGAAAGAATTAGAAGGAGTGTAGAACAAGAGAGAAAATGAAAGGGTAAGAAAGCCACAAAAAAAAGTCTGTCACGTTCGCCCCATGGAATTCCCCATTCGGCTTTTTTTAAAATTGCAATATTGGAATGGAAAGATTAATAAGATTGTCCAAAGCAAGTACATTCAACTTAAATGGATGTGATTTTGTTATGAATGTGGAAGTGCTGAATGCTAAACCTTCTTCTTTATACTTCCCTTTCCTTGCCAGTTGATAACTCTCTTTGAGTTAAAGATTGCTGAGTGGGACAGGAACAGAGCTTGGAAGTAACTAGTTAAAAAGAAAGTTATCTATAACTGGTTCCTTTTATATAATTAGTGTAACTAATAGTTGCAGTTACTTTTCAAGTGTAACTCTTGAATACTTTCAAAAAAGGTTATAGGCATGTTTACAGGAATTTTTCAGGTTATATCAGTCCTAAGTGTCAAGGGAAGTAGTCTTTGATTTTTTTTCCGTTTGTATTTTTATAAATATTTCTAAGGCACAACATTCTAACTGTCTGCTAGAGAGAACCAGCAATACAATGGGTTAGTAATGCAAAATGCAGCAAACTATAGTGTGGCTGGAGCAACAATAGCAATAATGGCAACCTGATCACTAATATTTACGTAAGTAACAGATAACACAATTAGTTTCTTCTAAAAAATTATGGTCTGAGCTCTAAACATGAGGCACTGCTGGAATATTCCATAAAACCTTCTTCTTCCATGTCATGGTTTGGCAACTGGGCTTGTTTTAACATCTTATGACCATGTCACAGGTAACATGTTAGCTACATAGAAAACCAGACTCTTCTTACAACATAATGTGTGGGCACATCCAGTTGCCTCGGTTTTTCACAAGCTAAGCAGAGCTTAGTCCAGCTGGTGCTATGATGGGAGACCAGCTGGCAGCAACTCTGGGGAGTCAATGCCAGTTAAAATTGAGAGTACTGAGCTAGATGAATCAATGGTATGATTTGCTATACAGCAGCTTCCTATGTTCCAGTCTAACATACAGCCTCCTTCACAGCAGTGATACAGTTCTGCTTGGCCCATGCTGTAACTCTCACATTACAAGCTGAAACTAATTTATGCACACTCTGATTCTTTGAGAAGGGTTAGGAGTACCTAACAAGAAGTTCTCAGTGCATTCACCAAAAGAGGATCTCTAATTTTCTTGGAAAGAAGCCCAGTGGTTAAGAATGGGATTTTTTTTTTATTTCGTATACTACAAATCCCATAATTCTCCATTGTGGGAGTTCTACCTGACTTAATAATAATCATGTGTCATCAAGTCAATTCTGACTTATGGCAACTCTTTTCGGGGCACAGTACAGTACAGAATACTCAGAGGTGGTTGCCCAGTCCCTTCTTCTGGGGGCGCCCTGGGACTGTGCAGCTTGCCCAAGGCAACACAGGTTGGCTCTGATCACAGGAGGCACAGTGTTGAATCAAACTCCCTGGCTCCACAGCCAGATACCTAATCCACTAAGCTATCCAACCAGCTTGACTTACAGATACCTATATGTAGCTCACCTGGGAGAAAAGGCCTAGCTCCTCCCAAGCTAGAACCACTTTAAAACATTTTTGAAAAGTATTTAAAAATCTCTAAACATAGCATTCCTGAGACACTTATTGTTTAAAAGCCTGCCTGACAAAGGACGTCTTAGGCCTACAACACAAATATTTTATTTTATTTATTTATTTATTTATTTAATTTATATGCCGCCCACTCTACCCAAAGGTCTCTGGGTGGCTTACAACAATTAAAATTCAATGCAATAGAATAAAATGATTAAAATACAGTTAAAATACAATTAAAATACAATTAAAAAATACAATTAAAATTGCCATCATTAAGACCCACAGTTAATGTTATTTCAATTAAAAGCCTTCTGGAACAGGAAGGTTTTGACCTGGCGCCGAAATATCATCAGTGTTGGCGCCAGGTGAATTTCAGTTGGGAGGGCGTTCCATAGTCTGGGGGCAGCTGCCGAGAAGGCCCTTTGTCTACAAGCTGTCCCTCTTACCTCCTTGAGGGATGGCTCTTTCAAAAGGGCCCCCTGGCTAGATCTTAACAGCCGGGTAGGCTCATATGGAAGGAGGCGGTCCTTCAAGTATCCAGGGCCCAAGCCGTTTAGGGCTTTATATGTCAAAACAAGCACTTTGAATTGGGCCCGGACAGCAACTGGTAACCAGTGTAAATTATACAGAATCGGCTTGATGTGCTCTCTGGCGGCCCCACCACTCACCAGCCGCGCAGCTCGATTCTGGACCAGTTGCAGTCGCCGGACCGTCTTCAAAGGCAGCCCCACGTAGAGCGCATTGCAATAATCAATACGAGATGTTACCAGTGCATGTGTAACTGTCATGAGACTCCGCTCGTCCAGGTAGGGTCGTAGCTGGTATAGTTTCCGCAGCTGGAGGAAGGCGCCCCTGGCCACCGAGTCCACCTGGGCTTCCAGTGTTAGACTGGGGTCCAGGAGCACCCCCAAGCTGCGGACCCTGCCCCTTAGGGGGAGTGTAACCCCATTCAGGACAGGGAAGTGGCCCTCCAACCTGTCCGGCGAAGCACCCACTAACAGCACTTCCGTCTTGTCTGGATTGAGTTTCAATTTATTAACCCTCATCCAGTCCATTATCAGGTCCAGACACGAGTTCAGCACAGAAACCGCCTCACCTGGATTGGTGGAAAACGAGAGGTAGAGCTGAGTGTCGTCAGCATATTGCTGACTCCTCAGCCCAAACCTCCTGATGACCTCTCCCAGCGGTTTCATGTAGATGTTAAACAGCATGGGGGACAGTATCGAGCCCTGAGGAACCCCATGACATAAATGCCATGGGGCAGAGCAACTGTCCCCCAGCACCACCCTCTGGATACGGTCAGCTAGGAAGGAGCGGAACCACCGTAAAACAGTGCCCCCAACTCCTAACCCAGCCAGCCTATCCAGAAGGACACCATGGTCGATGGTGTCGAAAGCCGCTGAGAGGTCCAGGAGTATCAACAGGGTCACACTCCCCCTGTCTCTCTCCCGGCAAAGGTCATCATACAGGGCGACCAAGGCTGTCTCTGTACCAAAACCCGGCCTGAAACCCGATTGAAATGGATCCAGAAAATCCGTTTCATCCAGCAGCGCCTGGAGTTGCCCGGCCACAACCCGCTCCAACACCTTGCCCAAATAAGGGAGGTTCGCCACTGGTCGGTAGTTGACCACCAGCCTTGGGTCCAGGTTAGGCTTTTTAAGGAGTGGTCGAATTACCGCCTCTTTCAAGGCGGTAGGGACCACTCCCTCTCTCAGAGAGGCGTTCACGGCCTCCTGGACCCAAGTGCGAACCCCCTGGCAGATCTTCCAATTAGCCAAGATGGGCAAGGGTCGAGCGGCGTGGTGGTAGAACGGACAGATCCAAGCACCCTGTCCACATCCTCGGGTCTCAACAATTGAAACTCATTTATAGGAGATTAGCCAACCTAACTTCTCAGGGTTGTGGTTTTCATAGCCTGGAAGCAACTACTGAGTAGGCCCTTTCTTACATGTTGCAGGAGACATAAGGAAATGAAGCTTAGTTCTGGGCATGGCGAGGATGCATTCCTGCATCTACCATGTGTTCATCCTGCATAGTTTCTGTAGAGTTTGAAAACCCCAACAATGGGGAAGGTCTTTAAACCCAAAGGTCAAATTCATTATGGAGAAGTTTTCAGGAGCCACCATGCAGTGATGGGGTAAGTGAGTGAGTGGCTGAGTCGTGGGACAAAAATACCAGTAAATTTTAGCTTAACTCTCTCTTTGAAGAAAGGGGGAGGCCACCTGGAGAAATGCATATGACTGGCTCGTGACCCTGGATAGCTCGGATATGGCCCTAAGGCCTTATATTCCTCATCTATAATGTGCTATTAATTTAAATAATACATGGTCAGCAAAGGGATGAACCAAGGAACAAAGTGGGCCTTCATTTTCCATCACTGAACCTGTGAAACCTCTAATATTTTGCTTGCTTGAGATGGGCCTGTATCCTATCTCAAAGCAGCATGAGTAGGTGCTCTAGATATATAATCGCAGAAGCTTCTAGAGCAGTCCTCTCATATAAAGGTCAGAAGCTGCACCTTCAAAAGCAGCAATGTATAAACTAAAAGCCTCACAGGAAGCAAATATTCTAACCTGTCCAGCCAGCACTTCAGGCCCAATGAAAGAGAACCTTCTCATCAGATTCTGAGGGAGGGTGTTTCCTCTGATTTAGTTTGGGAAAGAGCACCCACTGGTCAGTCTGAAAGTGCAACCAGGCCAGTGTTTCTTGCAGGTTAAAGCAACCATGTCCACTCTGGTGTGGGGCACAACCCTTACTGTTAATCCGGGGGCTAGATGTAGGCTACAGAGCAGTCGTTGGTTGTTCCTAATATAAAGTCATTTCCTATTTCCATTTGCTGCACAAGGCAAGCTTTGGGGTGAAGTTTGAACTTTTATGTGCAGTTGCAGCAAATGAGTCCATGCCAGTATTCCCTGCACACCAAGGTGACGACTCCAGAGTCGTCTTTTTTTTTAATTAAGGTTCTGTATTGTAACTAGTCAATGTACATTATTGGGAGAATGAATGTCAATGCCAGTGCTTTTTCTTCCTCTCCTTTATCTTTGTCAATGATTCAAAGACATGATTTATGGTTAGTCTCCGTCTTTCAGGATCATCCATCAAGCGCTGGTTCCACTACAGGGTTCCAAGTTGTAAATCATGCAGAAAGGCTGTCACTCATCTCGATTAACCCCCTCAGAACAGGGCAGGGCTGGGTTGGGGAGGCAGTTGAAGGAAGGTAAAGGGCCCATTCTTTTGCAGGACAAAATGCAAAGCCTTTCATTGCTGCTACCGTAAGAACACTGATGAGGTACCAGCCATCTCAGCAATTAATTCTCTTATGCAATACAATAATTAGTGCAGAGGGCAATCAAAAGTTAATTAGGCCTAGCTCCACCCTCCTTGTTTTCCAGGACTGGGGGTGGGAGAGAAGATACTAGAAAAATGCATACTGTATGTTTAACATTTCAGAAAGGAAAATCTGGGCAACTTTGCATACCATAGAAATCACATCCATTTGTGACATTCTCCTCTGAGCATGAAGAGGCAGTGCAGTGGTTCCCAACCTTGAGTAACCCAGGTTTTTCTTGGATTGCAACGCCCAGAAACCCAGCCAGCACAACTAATAATGGCTTTGGGGAGTGCAGTCCAAGAAAACCCGACTAACACAAGATTGGGAACCACCTTGGATGTAGACAAATCTTTAGCCACTTTATGATGTTTCACCTGCAGTTCAAGACTGATATGCCAAATGGTGGGTGAGTCATAATGACCACAATTTACACAAAATAGAATTTGCACAAAATGTTTTGTCTATGCTCAAAAGTGTTTCTTTTTTTCTTTTTGTGCAACTAAGCACACACACTCTAGCTCTACTTTTTTCTTCTGATCCTCCCACCAACCTTGTGACTACTTTCACTAGTCTTTTTTAAGAGTGCACCCATTAATTGTATTTTCCTATTTTGCTTGCTTTATGGAAATGGTTAAAAACCACTCTTAAAATGTACAAAATATCTCCGAGACTGACCCAAAAAAATTCTCTTGATGAGGAGAAAATATTTTGCTTTGTCTTTTTTTTTACCAAGTGAAAATGAGCCAAGTCAAGATTTATAACCCTTGTCCTTTTTTTTTGGTTCCTCTACGACTGGAGATTGGTCATCAGTGCGCGAGTTTAGGGGCATCAGCTTTACAGCATAATGCTCTGTTGTATCCTGTCCAGTCTCCAAGTCTTTTTCATACAGCCAGTAAGCTACTTTCCTTTCTCTACTTTCTATTTATTTTATTCTGAATAATCACTTGTAACAATCTGTACTTTTTGTTATATCACCAAAGTATGCTATTGTTCTTTTGTGTCATCAAATTGCTTCTTATGTGTCATCAGTTTGGAGCCCTAAGAATTGCTGACTCCAGAAGGTCCTGTCGCTAACAGCTCTGTTCAGCTCTTGCAACTACAAGACTGTGACTTCTTTTATTGAGTTTATCCATCTCTTATTTGGTCTTCCTCTTTTCCTGTTACTTTCAATTTTCCCTAGCATTATTACCCTTTACAGCGAGTCTTTATTTATTTGTTTGTTTGTTTATTTGTTTGTTTATTTGTTTGTTTATTTGTTTGTTTATTTGTTTGTTTATTTGTTTATTTGTTTGTTTATTTGTTTATTTGTTTATTTATTGGACTTATATACCGCCCCATAGCACTACAAGCACTCTCCGGGCGGTTTACAATTTTAATTATACAGGCTACACATTGCCCCCCCAGCAAGTTGGGTACTCATTTTACCGACCTCGGAAAGATGGAAGGCTGAGTCAACCTTGAGCCGGCTACCTGGGATTTGAACCCCAGGTCGTGAGCACAGTTTTAGCTGCAGTACAGCGTTTTAACCACTGCGCCACGAGGCTTCTCTTCTCACAATATGTCCAAAGTATAATAGCCTCAGTTTAATCATTTTAAGTTGCTACTGAGAATGCAGGCTGGATTTGGTTTAGAAGCCACTTGTCTTCCTGGCAGTCCAGATTTTTTTATTCATGTGCTTTGTTGGTCACCATCTTGATCCCAGAAATTCTTAGCATTCTGTGATAAATCGACATTTCAAAGGCTTCTTCTTTTTTTTAATTAAAGCCAATATTTACATGCCATACAGTAGAACCAAGAATGCATAGCACTGTACAATGTGCATTCTTTTTGTTATCATATTTCATCCTAAGGATAAAGCAGTGTACCAGCGATGGCCTTATCATTCTGTAGTGTGTGTCTGCAAGAATTCAGAATGGAATCTCAGCAACTGCTGCATGTGAAGTGGTAGGCTGCAGACTATGCAATCTGCCCCAGTGTGCAGGTACACACATTTATATCAAGGACAGGCAAGGGCTGACCTTCTATATGTTGCTGAACCACAACTTCCAAAAGCCATAGCCTGCACAGCTAATGGTGAAGAAGAGCCCAGCAACATCTGCAGAGCCACATCTGGCATTCTGATCTACATGACAGATATTTCTGTCAATCAACGTCATCAAATGTTGTAGTGCCTAGGATGCAATGCTGTATTCTCATAAATTAGAATAAGCTCTACCAAATTCAATGTCATTTATTTCTAAGTAGACATGCATAGATTTATACCGCCTTTTCAACTGTGTTCATGCAGTGAACACAGTTCACTGCATGAACTGTAAATGCACCTATACTTGCCACCTTAGCTTCTAATAACATACGAGCAGGGCAAAAAAAATCAGGAAGAATGGTAATACAGAGAATGGACAGAGTTCCTACTCCAGTCCTCTGAAGATGCCGGCCACAGAGACTGGTGAAACGTCAGGAAGAATAACCTTCAGAACACGGCCAAAGAGCCCAAAAAACCCACAACAACCATCAGATCCCAGTCGTGAAAGCCTTTGAGAATAGAATGGTAATACTTTGTTGTTTAGTCGTTAAGTCGTGTCCAACTCTTTGTGACCCCATGGACCAGAGCATGCCAGACCCTCCTGTCTTCCACTGCTTCCTGGAGTTTGGTCAAATTCATGTTGGTAGCTTCGATGACACTGTCCAATCAACTCGTCCTCTGTCGTCCCCTTCTCCTCTTGCCTTCACACTTTCCCAACATCAGGGGCTTTTCCAGGGAGTCTTCTCTTCTCATGAGATGGCCAAAGTATTGAAGCCTCAGCTTCCAGTGAGCACTCAGGGTTGATTTCCTTCAAAATTGATAGATTTGTTCTCCTTGCAGTCCAGGGGATTCACAAGAGTCTCATCCAGCACCACAATTCAAAGGCATCAATTCTTCGGTGGTCAGCCTTCTTTATGGTCCAGCTCTCACTTCCATATGGTAATACTAGTACATGTGTTTTAACAGCATTTTAAAAAGATGTCCCCCAAAACAAGAAAATATAAAGCTGAGACAGTGATTGATCAGGACGGAATTGAGCAACAAAATGTGTGACACCATCACTCTTTCGGTTCCTCTTGCAAACTGTTTGTGTGCATGTTTTGAATAAATGTCAATTACAAATGTGAAAAATGAGGTTTTGCTTTAAAATCAAAGAGAGGCTAGCTCTCTGATTGACCTTGTGGTGACTACAGAATGAGTGCAAAAGCCATTAGCAGCTGCTATTTCGGGCCTTATAAATTAGCAGTTCTTTCTTCCTCTCCATCTCCTTTTATTTTCGTGGACAGGAAGACAGCAAAAAATGAAATGTGTAAGCAGAGTGGGAGATGCTTCTGTAGCACTGCTCATGCCCCAGCCTGAAAAACTGGGGACATCTCAGGCCGGTTGGCTTATCACCCAACTGCTTGCTTCTCATGCACTATGGGTCAGCATTTCTCGTTTGATTTCAGCTGTTCCTTTCTCCTTTTTCAGGACGTTCCCTCCTCTTTTTTTTGGCTGAGATCAGCACAGAAGATTGTCACTTCAGAACAAAGAAGGGTGGGTGGGGACACACACTATGAAATGCAGAAATACACTTACAGCATCATATTTTCCTGTGTTTAA
Source organism: Pogona vitticeps (assembly GCF_051106095.1). Lineage (NCBI taxonomy): Eukaryota > Metazoa > Chordata > Lepidosauria > Squamata > Agamidae > Pogona > Pogona vitticeps. The sequence goes on along the minus strand of NC_135786.1, from coordinate 19,038,133 downwards.
ATGTGTGGAGTAAGGGGAACATATATTATGTTTCCAGTTTTGGCTTAATTTGGTCCAGGGCTTAGCAGCGCAACTTATTTCCAGTGCCTAGGCTCAGTCTGGATTTATGTGGCCTTGGTGCCAAGATTCAGGATGAAAAAGGTTGTATGAATGCACATATTTGTCCATAATGGGTGAAATGATGATACAGAAAGTCTCATTATTTTTGTTTTTTAAAGATAACCAAGGCTTCAGTCCTGTATTCATATTTTAGACCATTATACTAGAGTAGAAAAACTAGTAGGGAAGTGAAAAACAGCTTGTCTAATGGTTTTGTCCAGCTTCCATAATGTTGGCTTCTGGGCCCTAGAATGCTGTATGGGAACATAAGAAAGTGCCTTGTACTGAGTCAGACCTTAAGTCCAGTTAATCCAGTATTACCAACTCTGACCAGTAGCAATACTCCAGGATTTCAGACAGGATTCTTTCCTATCCCAGCCCTTCCTGGAAATCCTTGGTATTCTGTAGTGGTCTCTCATCCAAGTCTTAAACAGGACCAACCCTGTTTAGTGACATCCACTAAGACTGGTGCATTCAGGTTGGAATGGTGGTGATCTTCCCTGTCTTGATGTCCTCTGGAGATTAGCATGTTGTGAAGCTGTAGCAGCTATCACCTGAATATGTAATTCCTTTTACCCCTTAGAAATGGCAGACCCTTTTCCACTCCTGCACATATTTAAGATTAAGCAGCAGGACTTCCAGGTCAAGGAAGGTAAAGCCTAGGAATGTATAGGTCTCAGCCATCTATATTTGCAGATATAAGCCATTGGTTCTTTTGTGATTCCAACTGCAATTTGTGACAATTTTCTGTATGGTCGTGCTTTGCCTAGGTTTCCTTTTCCATATAATTTTTCCGTCAGATAGCTCTCTGGCAAACCTCTGTGGCCTGTCAAGGGAACAAATGAACCTCAGGGAAACTGGCTTGATTGTGTATTCTTTTTGCATATACCTTATGCTTTTTGTCAAAAGAGAAAAAGAGAGCGAGATCTTCATAATCTATATTTATATATCACTCAGCAAGATCATATTGAATCCTCTTTACTCTGCCGGTAGAACCACCCATAGTGTTTGGCCTCTCCTATATTTTAGCATTTAGTCACCTAACTCCAGGTGACTAGCAAATGCAGGGTCAACAGATTAACACACTCATTCAAAATGATTTATTCTATTCTCTCTCTCTTTTTTTTCTGCTGAGCGCAGATAGGTTGCCCTGCTGACTAGGGCAGAATAAATGGGCGATATCACCGATTCAAAGCATATAACCCTTTGTGTAAAAGGACTAGTTTCTTAAACAGAGGGCTGCACCTACCAGCCCTCTGTGAACCCAGTGAATAAAAATAGCTTATAAAAGATGATGGTGGCGCGGGAGGGAAGGAGAGGAGATCTTTTCTCTTTAATGTGAACAGAAACGGAATAAAGAGTTATGCATCTAAAGGGATTAATAGGAGACATCAAGAACGACTTTAATTGTCCTTGTGCGAGATCACTCTCTTTTTTTTCCTTAAGTATCATCCGTCTCAGGTACAGTTATAAATTAATGCTCATTTTATTCCATCCTAAATTCCTCTGGCCAGTTGGGAATGGAGGGTGGAGGGAATTACTGTGGTACTAAAATAAGATTGGGAATAAATTACAGCCCGTCATCTCCACAAGATCTTAATTAAGGTATATTCCTCCAGTATAAAGCAGTGTAGCCTAATTGACACACTGAGGCAATCACCTTTAATTTGGACTTTTTAAAAAAAGCATATGTGTGAGTTCAACAGCTTAGAATTGTATTTTTTAATACAGTGCTAAAATGGGGATACTTTTATTTAAGGGTATGTAGTTAAGGAGGATTATTGTGATGTGAGTAGTCTTGACTGGCTCTGGGTTCAAAAGGCCGTTTGGGCATGAATAGCACAGTCAGTAGCAAAAATGCTGGTTGACATAGATATCCTGTTCCCCTTTGGCCCCCGAATTAGCAGGAAACAATGCAGCAACGGTGGGGGTCTCCTCCAATCTTCTCCCCACTCCTTCTGGTGAAGCAGACAGCTCAACAACCTTTGTTTGGACTTTCTCCCAGCTGCTTGGGAGCTGTTGCGTGAACATGATGTGTTTGGACCAGGGATCTAGTATGGTACAGTATGAGTTACTTGTTAATCTACCCAGTGACACAGGCCAAGCCACTGAGGGGAAAAAAGTGTAGCTAAAATACCACTGCATCCATTGTGTGCAAATAGGAGCTGTTACCTCAGGGTAACAGCCCTGAAATAATACGCTGCAAGCTGTAAAGCTACGCTGCCGAGCTATTCCTTCAACTATCCATCTCTCATATTGGACAAAACGAGTTTGAATTGATGCACCCTGTATAAGTGGAGCGTGCTATATGACTTTTAAAGCTTTCCTTCTCTTATTGAATAAATGGCATTTAGCCCTTGCAATTTCTTCTCACTAAAGAGAGTCACCGATCCATGCAAGTTAGGGGGCGGGGGGAGGGGAAGGGTTGACCTTGAAGACTTTTATGCCTATATATTCCATTCCTTGACATCCTGTTGGCCTTAGTCGTATTCTCTAGGACCTCCACCCTAAGCTACCTTCACTGTCAGAAGATGGGTCTGAAGGAAGTCTGCCTGCCAAAGCGAGTCCTGCTCAAACCAGCATCACCTGCTTTAGCATCAAAGCCATGTGGAAACTGTACTGCAAAATCATCAATCAAGCTATAATGCAGTCAGCAGCTTATCCCGTCATTACTCACTCCAGCTGGGAACTTTAGACCCAAGGGCACGTACTTCAAGGCAGTAAGAAGCCAGGGAGGGGAGGCCACAGGGCTGATGGTGTGGTTCAAGAGGGCTGCAGCGGAAAAGTTACAGTAACTTGCCAAGACAGATTCAGGTATGTCTGCTTTAGCATTCTAAGAAGACTGAGGGAATAAACGGTAGCAAAACTGTATTCTCGAAGGCTGTCACGGCCAGGATCTGATGGTTGTTGTGGATTTTTCGGGCTCTTTGGCCATGTTCTGAAGGTTGTTCTTTCTGCTCTGTGAATGGACAGAGTTCCTGCTCCTGTTCCTCTGAAGACGCCGGCTTCTTCCTGGCGAAATGTCAGGAAGAACAGCCTTCAGAACACGGCCAAAGAGCCCGAAAAACCCACAACAACCATCAGTAGCAAAACTCTTTGTGATTGTCCACCACTCCGATAATCATAAGCAAGGCTTGGAAATGTAACCTTTAAAGGCTACAGTGGTGCTGGAGGAGGCTCTTGGGGGTCCCCTGGGCTGCAGGGAGAACAAACCTATCAGTTCTGAGGGAGGTCGGCCCTGGGTGCTCACTGGAAGGACAGATCCTGAAGCTGAGACTCCAGTACTTTGGCCATCTCATGAGAAGAAAAGAGTGCTTGGAAAAAAAACTTGATGTTAGGAAGGTGTGAGGGCAAGAGGAGAAGGAGACGACCGAGGATGAGCTGGCTGGACAGTGTCTGCGAAGCAACCAGCATGAATTTGACACAACTCCGGGAGGCAGTGGAAGACAGGAGGGCCTGGCGTGCTCTGGTCCATGGGGTCACGAAGAGTCGGACATGACTAAACGACTAAACACACAAACGCTACAGTTCCCAGAATCCCCAGGTCGACATAGGCACTGGGTATTCCAGAAGGTGTCATCCAAAAAGCAGTTTTTCTAAGTTCTGGGGCTGGTCCTGCCATCAAACCAAATCCTAAGAGTAATAGTTGAAGGATCTGGTATGTCGGGCCTGCAGAAAAGAAGACTGAGAGGTGATTGAGAGGTATCTTCATATATTTGAAGGGCTGCCACGTGGCACATGGAGCAAGCATTATTTAGCTTCCAGAGGCAGAGCTGAGCCAATGGGTTCAAATTACAAGAAAGGAGAGTCCAAATGTATGAGGGGAAGAACTGGCGGATGGTGAGAGCTATGAGACAGTGGAATGGATTACCTTAGAGAGTGGTGGACTTTCCTTAATTGGATACCTTTACAGAGATGTTAGTTGTTTTTCTGTCAGGGGTGCTTTAATTGTGGATTTCTTGTGTTCATCAGGAGTTGGCCTAGATCAGCCTTGATTTCCCCAGTGTTCTTGGACCCAGAAACCTTCACCAATAGCTGTGCTAGCCAAGATTTCTAGGAGTTGTTGTCCAAGAACGTCTGGGGAACCAAGGTTGGAAATCCCTGGCCTAGATGATCGTTGGTACAGATTTACAAGTTAGTTATTCTAGTCAGAGTTGCTAGAGTGAGGCAAATGCGAGCAACAGCAGCCCATTGCCCTTTTCTCCTTTATTCCTCCACTGTTTCCTGTCACTGGAAGACACAACTGTCTTTGCCACAGAAACCGTCACACACTCCCTAAAAACAACAACAACAACATTGCCTCAGGGGTGCCAAAAGAAATTATTCTATCCCTAGTAGTCAAGTCAAGTAATATATAACTGCTGTTCCAGTCAGCTTCTCTGTGTGGGAGTGGGAGGGCACCATCTTGACTTTCACCTTAGACAGCAAATTCTTTTCTGCTGGCACTATGTTTGAACTTGATCCACGAGGTCAGTTCCAGCTGTAGGATTCAGTGGACTCACCACTATATTTATTTATATAAATGCGATCAATCAATCAGTCTGGCACCCCCATATTCTTTTACTCCAAAATTGCAGTGTGCATCCCTTTGGGAGACATAACTTGCCCTTTAAACATAGTAGACTATTTTGTGCTTTAAAAAAACCCTTTTAATAAGAGGAAATGCCTAGCTAAAATTATGTTTTAAAGTCATATTATGCCACCTATAGGCCTCTAGGGGGCATGATTTCCAATTCTAGGGAAGAAAATGTGATGCTTGGGATCCCCAAAGGGGGCACTGTTGAGCTATTTGTTGCCTGTGGGCTGTGCTTTGCCCACCTTTCCCTTGAACACGTACAGTGAACCTAGAATGTATTTCCAGAGTGTTTGGGGTTAATTGTTTCTTTCACTAAATGCTACATCCATCTATCCCTTTTACGGATACTAATCTTGTAGAGGTTTAAATAGCACACCCTTGTCTCCTTACCACACCTGTGGCTGATCCAAGTGAATATTTCACTGTCATATACATCAGATACATTTTCCCCCTCCACCGATTAAATGCTTTTGCCATCAAGATCTTTCCTCTCCCCTCTTTTACCACACTGGAAAGAAAGAGTTGTGGGTGTCTTTAACATGTACGTTTAACATTTGTAGTGTTTTGCGAAGCACCCTTCACTGAGTTTGTTTACTCGATCTGTATTTCCAATCAGTGCAGAAGGTTTACTAAAGCAGTTCATTACTGATTTATTTATGATGTATTTAGATAGCAAATATGGTTCTGTCAGCAGTTGCTGGTTAAACAGTGTTGACAGACATTAATAGCATATGGTATAGCAATGGAATTATGATCCTTCAAGACTTGCCTCAGTCTTCCCTCAATACATTTTCAGTCCTTCTTGCTGCTTTATTTTTATTTTTGCCAAGGAAGAAAGAGAACTTCCTTGGGGAAAAAAACCCCAATACATTTTGGTGGTTGTTGTTTTCTACGTGTAACCTTTGGGGCTTCTTGGTGGTGACATTAAAATCTTCTGTGTCTGTTTAGCTGTTTAATTTAATGGAAGACAAATTCTCCCAAAGGTTTAATTTACTCTCACAAACTGAAATCAGTGCATTCACACCATGGGAAATGGTCTTAATTTTCCCATCCTTCAGTCTACATCAAGCATATAATTCATTTCTCCCCTCTTCAGTGGTTCCCTCATTAGGAAACAAAGTTGTTGGGTTTTGTTTTTATATATATTTATTTAAATGTTACACACTTTAAGTCAAGAAACAGATCCTGTCTCCTCTTTTTCTCTCAGTCCCTGTAAAGTGCATTTTTAGGCATGATTGCTTTTCTTTGACAGAAGCACATTTATACAGGGTGGAACATATGGGGGGGGTGGAATGTGAATTTTTGACCTTTAATTGGCTCTTTCTTATAACACCGGCAGTTTTATCCAGTGTCAAAGGCAAGGAAAAATAAAGTGTGATTATTCACAGAAGGAAGGAGAGCAGGTGGTACCTCAGAGGTGAGAGCATCTTTGGCTGCTTGGCATCTCTGAAAGAACTGGAGATATTTTTGGCTGCCTTGTGCGGATTTTTTTTTCCCATTGGGGTGGGGCAGGAGATTTTGCAGAGGTGAGTGAGGTGTAAAAGAGCATATGGGTTGACATACATCTACCATATGGGAGCAAGGAGACCAGTGGCTGTGGCGATGGCCATAGTCGCCTGCTCATTTTGTTTTGGCTAGTGACCATGAAGGAGTTAGAAAGGGGCTATCGCGTTCCATTTGCTGTCATGGAATGAATGTCACCGAAGGAGCTCTGGTGTGGATTTTGCTCTAGTTTTACTCACGCTTGGCGCTGGTGACAGAATGACGGTGGCATATGGCCCACTGCCTCCAACTAATGTGAGTCACATTAAGTGTCAATGACAAAGTAAAGAGAGAGAGGCAAAAGAGAGCAAAGCAGAGTGCCAAAAATGTGTGCCAGCTGACTCGATGTGAAAGTATATGGAGTGGAATAAGTCCGTAATGACTAGAAGAACATAAAGGTTTGTGTGAGCAGGGTGATTATAATAGAGTCAGGAGGGTAGAGAGCTGAGCGACAAATGAGAAGTTGGATGTGGACTGGAGAAACCCCAGGTCAGAGCCCTGCTTGACTGTGAAGCTCACATAATGACCTTCGGACAGTAAATATCTCTTGCCTATTGTACCCCTCGGGGCTGTATGAGGATGAAATGTTTGAGGAGGAGATGAAATTCTTCTGAAGTATGACTGCCAAGGCCAGGTTAAAACCTGCTGAAATTGGAACAATTATGAAAAAGCCTGAAATGAAGTCAATGGTCTTGTCCCTAAATAATCCAAGGGTCTAACTTACTTATCTTACTTAGCTGCTGCATAAATATGGCCCTGAGTATCACATGTGACTAATTGTTAGGCTGCACTGAAACCAGGACAGATGCAGCGGTTCCCAGCTGTTTTTACCATCCCACATACAATCGGTCAATAGCAAGAGTACACCATTTGGAAGTCTTTTCTCAGTGTCAATCAACCATTGCTTCAGAAGAACCTCTGATCAATACATGAGGGAAGAATGGGTTTCCAGTGAACATCCCTATCCCTGATGCAGCGTGTGCTAACTAGCCCTGCCTTCAGCATCCATATATGCAGCACAAACATCTTTACACAGCTCTATGTGCAAAGGCTACTCTGTGCTGACCTTTGCATTGTATCTGCAGATGACAAAGGGCAGGACTAGTAGCCATATCCTTCCTCATGAGTGGTATTAGTTGGTGTGCCTCTGCCCTCTTCCAAGGCATTGATAAAACATATGAAACATTGCTGTCAATAAGGATTCCATGCGTGCTTACTTGCTTTTCCTTCAAATTAACCATGTTCTTCTTATCAGTCATGCACTCAATCAGATATGACTTTTCAGGAATGCTTATTCAGGCAGCATGGCCTGGATAGCTCAAGAGCCAGATGTTGGGAGCTTGATTCCCCACTGTATTCCTGGGAGAAGAGCCAACCTGTGTGGCCTTGGGCAAGCTGCAGACTCCCAGGGCACCCCTAGTAGAAGAACCACTTCTGAGAATTCTCTCCCTGGAAGATCTGAAAAGGGTCACTATAATTCAGAAATTACTTTATGGCATGCAGTTATTATTGTTATAAATTTAAAAAGACCAGGCACAGTAAATCAAAATTATAAAAACATTGATCATATTCTATAACAGATACAAGTTTTAATTAAAAAAAACCCCTAAGTACAGTATCTGTTAAATATTGGCACAGTATGTATTCTATTTCTAATATTGCTGGGTTTTGTGGCTATGGTGGTGTTATTTCTGAGATTTGCAACTCTTATAACACTGTGAAATTTCTTGAGCTTGTTCCCACAGTCCCGATGACAATGGGAAATACTGAAGTATGTTTCATCCACAAGCAAGATGTTTTAATTGCCAAGTCTCTGTACTTTGTTAGTTTTTCCAATTCTTTATTTTCATCTCTAGCATCCCCTGGAATTGCGATGTCAACGATCCAGACATTTCTTCTTCTATTACTACTATGTATGGTGTGTTATGTTCAAGGTGTCTATCAGTTTGGATCTGGAAAGCCCAAAAGATCTTGACTTCCCCATTTTCTGATACTTCTTCTCTACCTGATGTTTCTATGTGTTTTTGGAGGCTGGCAAGTTTTATATATATTTGCATAATGGCCAGTGCACTAATTTTGCCACTTTATCATGTTTAATTTTGTAATCTCTTTGTGCAATCTTTGGACATTCACAGATGAAGTATGACACAGTGTCTTTTTCTTGGCAGAGTTGACATTTGCTGTTAGCATTAATTCCTTGAATCTTAGCATTCATTCATTCATTCATGAAACATTGCCTTCACTCTGAATTGGCTTTTTCCCCCAAAGCTAGCTATGTGACATTAATCCAAGAACTGGGAATACTGTATTTTCAAAGTGAAAATCTGGTGTCAAATGTGTTTCTAGTAGGAGCTGTAAATGCCAGCAATCTAACAGTGAACTGGCATCCAAAGGTCATGCATTTGAAGTTCTTGTGGGGTCCTCTTTTATGACAAAAATATGTCAGCAGAGAAAATTTATTGCAGGCCCAAACCAGACTTGATATTAAGTGTATTGCCTGAAGTGGTTGTTTTTAAAATAATTAATAGCTGCTGGGGGAATTTTTTATTGAGACTATGGTGAATGTAGGGGAATAACCCTTCCATTACCAGTGTCCCTGGAGAAATTCCTGAAATTCCAGCGGCTATGAGCCTCAGAAAAAAAAATATCTCATAAATATATTTGAGAGTATGATGGCAGTCAGGAAAAGTGTGCAGGTACTAGTTTTAACCTGTTTGTCTGGAAGCCAATTCTAGGTCATGAGAAGATGCCACACCACTGTTTCATACTGTAGGGTAAGTCAAAGGGAGGATTTTATCAAACTGTTCTTATCTCTCTGAGGAAAGAAAGTCTATAGCCTATCTCTTGATACTACTTGACACCTTGACTTGTTATCCAAACTGATGGTGTCTTTAATTGCAGTTTCTCCTTTTGCATGCAGAGGACAGTGTGGTGTCTTAATATTAAAACTGCACAAAGTCATCTGTTCCTTTTCAGAATCTGTAGCGTGGTCCAATTCTCACAGTTAATGCCACCACCCCCCTTTCTTTTTTTGTCTAACGAGGTGCTTTTGGCTTTGCGTTGGTGGGAAATACCTATATTTTTATTTTACAGTCTTCCAATCCATCATACTTTTCAAAAAAATCTTCCAGGGATTTTTCTCCACTTAGTGAATCAACTGAAAGAATAAACAGACAGAGTCTACCATTTTTTCTTCCATGCTTTTAAATGATGGGACTCCTACTTGAAATTAAAACAAAACTCAAAAGAAACCCTCAGTTCCAAAAATGCAACGTTCATCCTCTCAGTTCCCATTACCTACTTCTGGATCCACAGCAGCTATGATACTGTGATTACCTTTAAATACGTCATTTGATTTGTTATGAGCTGGAGACTGAGGTGAAGGGAGCTATGGCTTAGGGTTGGCTGAGGTTCAGCTAGTCTCAGTCTAATTTTTGGCACACTTCAGTGCCAGTTATTGTGGTATTGCTTTAAGTTATGAGTTACCTCTTCCCAGACACATCTTGGAAGCTTGTCACTTTCTCCTTTCCTAACAGGCAGAGTTCCCTTCCCCATATTTACAGTTCTCCAGTAATCCGCCTGTCATGAAAACTACCACATTTCAGATTGACCATAAATCAAGTGACCCAGAGTTATGTTTCATGCATTTTCAGTTTTTGAAAGTAAGGTTGCAATTGGATAGGGAAGCTGGATCGTCTTGGATTGTTCTGGAAAGGGTTGCTTTGTTGGGTGCAATCTCCTTCAAAGCAACCCTTCTGTGCACATGCAATTTGGTCCCCAGCTCTGAAAATAGGAGAGACTTGCTGCTGGCTGAAAAAGATCCAGATTGGGCACGAAGTACAGTTCGCAATTTGCTGCATATTGCGTAGTCACTGGAAAATAGCTCAAATTAAACCATGCATCAAGTGGCCCAAAACGTGACCTATATTCGCCATCTGGTCACACCTTAAATGGAATAGACGGGACTCAGTTGTGATCAGAGAGGGATCTTATTAAAACATGGGTTTGGATAACAAGTCTCAGAGTCTCATACAGGTTGAGATATCCTGGGAGTTGTAGTCCCAAGAAATAGAATTTCTCGGCTCTGTACCATGTGCATCAGTTACAAGGAACTACCTTTCTTCCCAAAAGATTCCTTACAAGGACTGCCTCCATGGCTCTGATTGCCCAAGATTGATGGCCCCAAGAATCTTTTCTCTCAATATCCATATGGGACCCTAGGAAGACTGTAGCTTGTACAAAGGAGGATGTCCTTGACCCTTACAGCTCTCATCTTTTCTTCCCCTCTGTACTCTTTTCTTAAGGTCAAATCACAAATTAAAAGAAATGAGTATTTCCTCCTATTACACTGTTTTTCCTGAAGACATAAGATTGCTTCAGAGCATGGTCAAATCTCTAAATGAAGTCAGTGTTTACCTTTCAAATACTACTCATAAAAAGACACTAAATTGCCAACTGTGGAGTTGGAAAAAAAAAGTTCATACTAGGACAGTCAGATGTCTTTTATCACATCCAGAAACTCTGCTTTGAATGACTTGGTAACTATACAGTATTATAATTTGGCTCATGGATGACAAACAGAGGGCATCAGGAAGCAGCAGCATCTGGACCAAAACATTGTCTACTTGCTGAATCAGAGTCATAAAAGTATTAGAGAGGTGACGGGAATTTATGTGAAGATTTGCCAGGGGAAATATGGGAGTGAAAGCAAGTTGCCCTGGACAAATGAAGTATATCCCTTGTCCAAGACAACCTTTGGAAAATGACTCACTGACTAGGGTTATAAAGGTCTTTATCTTACTATGCCAGTGAATTGCCTCAGATTTTTGATAGTGGGAGGAGACATTAAAGTTAAGTAATAGAACACATCCCTTTGCAGATTGCAGAACATGGCCAAAACAAACTGAATTTCAACAGGCATAGATGTGAAGTTCTATATTTAAGCAGGAAAAAAACAGATGCAGAATATAGGATGAGATGCTTACCTGGTTTGTCAGTTGTAAGGTATGTGATGTTGATACCATGTCTTACGAGTTGAGGGTTGTTTTTCAACAGTAGCACATCAAAGCACTTCTAGATTCACATCTTACATGGCCATGGTGCTGCTTTTTCTACACACAGATTTTCCTTTTCTGGACTTCTCTTTACAGCTACTACTTGCTTCAATGGACATTCCATCATTTTGATTGATGCCATTGCAGGATTCTTCTGGCATTGTTTCGTGCTTGGCCATTTCGCCATTCCTTGTGGATTCTGACAAGAATTCATGAACGAAAGATGATATGCAGAATAAGTGAAAGCTCCCTCTGTGGGCTGTGCAGTCCCAGTCCTCATTGAAAGAGAATCCATTTTATTTATTTATTTCATTTCCTCTCTGAGGCTTGCTTCCTTTGATTTATTGGCTGTTGTTTATACTTTCACTGATCACTTTCTTATTACTTTCATACTTCCATCCATTTCAGTTCACACTCTTTAGGAGTGATTTCTTATACCACCCCTGCCACCTGCCTCAATCCTGATGAATGGGGTCCTTCAAATTGTTGATCTTCACCTGGCATGGTCTCTTTCACAGATTATAAATGATACCACCACAGACATATAAGGATGCCTTAATAAACAACATCCTGGGTGCATCTGCTCCATTTCAAGAAGGCATAGTGCTTGAAATTCGAGGTCCACACTAGCGTGGCAGTCTACTGCAATGGGAGAGACAGAACTGAGAAAGAAGAAGAGAAGGAAGAAATACTTATGTACTTTAATGTACATATAATGATAGACAAAAGTTTTCATGACTTTCAGTTCCGAGGAGAGAGTCCACTTTTTTTTATAGTTCAGTAAAGAACATCAAACAAATTCTGTTCCTGCTGTTTTTGTTGCTTTTTCTTCTTCTTCTTCTTTGAAAGTAAGTTTTAGTTTGTCCTGTTGCCTTCATCATGGCAATGGCTGGATAGATTTTCTACAAGTTCAAGTGTGCATAAGAATATAATTTCACTGCTTAGTCTTCAACACTTCTATTTGCAAGTGTCAAATTCTATGTGAAACAGCACAGGATTCAGAGCGAATATTTCATGGATGGAGTATTGAATTTACCAAAGGAAAAATGAACCTGCCTCTAACTGCAGGGGATTTTGTGCGTGGCAGAGGCGTGTGCGCATGATGTGGATGCGTGGTCCAATTCTCACAAACAGCAAATGAAGTGGCGAGCCTCTACCTGTATCAGGTTATCTGTTCCACATAAGTCTGCAATAGACTGTTCCAATAACTTGCAAATCCTTCACATTTGACGCAAGTTGACACCGTACACATGGGGATCTATATGTCACTATGCATGAGCAAAGGAACACATACAAATGTTGACTTAATAACTGGCTAAGACTGTTGCATTCATATGCATACTTATCTGAGAGTAAGCTATGCAGGTTATAAAGGATCAATGATATTCAAGTCTCCCTATTTCTAGGACAAGTTCTTTTAAAAGCTGAGAGGGGCTGAAATGTGTACACATGGAAAAAACAGATTAAAGGGAATGATAAATGCATATGCATGTCACTTGTGGAAATTTTGGTTTATGTACTATAAATCTGTAGAAAACATGAACCACAGCAGGAAGACAAAGAAGGGGACAGAAGCACATTTTTTTAAAAAAAATGTCCAAATGAAATGTCACTTGGTATGATCCACAAGCAGTGGGTGATCTACCATTGAATTCAGCTGGTTTTGGATTGCTCTCCTGTCATTAAATGACCTTTGTGGTTATTGATTTTCCCCCCTCTTACAAAGATCATATTCTTTTTATTTGTTTCCCCTGACTGAGTTGAGAGAGAGAGAGAGGGAGAGAGAGACCAAGTTCTGCACAGTAAAGTTGGGTTCAATTTGAAATGAGACAGAATGCAAAATGCTTTAATGTAGATCTTTTGAAAGAATATCTCTGGATCAAGCTGCCTTGCAATGTCTAAACAATTGTTGCTTTTACCGTTAATCTAGCTTTATAAGGGACGTGGTGGCGCTGTGGGCTAAACCACAGAAGCCTTTGTGCTGCAGGGTCAGAAGACCAAGCAGTCGTAAGATCGAATCCACGTGACGGAGTGAGCACCTGTCGCTTGTCCCAGCTCCCGTCAACCTAGCAGTTCAAAAGCATGCAAATGCAAGTAGATAAATAGGGACCACCTCGGTGGGAAGGTAACAGCATTCAGTGTCTAAGTCGCACTGGCCATGTGACCACGGAAGATTGTCTTCGGACAAAAAGCTGGCTCTATGGCTTGGAAACGGGGATGAGCACCGCCCCCTAGAGTCGAACACGACTGGACAAAAATTGTCAAGGGGAATCTTTACCTTAGCATTATAGTGGTTCAGGTAGCTGGCTGTGGAGCCAAAGGCTGGGAGTTTGAATCCCCATAGTGCCTCCTGTGAGTAGAGCTAGCCTGTGTGGCATTGGGCAAACTGCACAGTCCCAGGGCTCCCTCAGAAGCAGGGAATGGTAAAACCACTTCTGAGCATTGTCTACATGGAAAACCCTGAAAGAGGGTCACCATAAGTCAGAATTGACTTGATGGAAAATGATGATGATGTTGTTGATGATGATGATGATTGTCATCTTTGGTATCCAACCTAATTCATACTGCTGGGACTATTGTGAAGATTAGAATGTTGTCGTTAGTTTGGGATTGTATAAATCTCCAAATGTTTTTGTGCAGATCTTGGTTCCAAACTTGCACACAAATAATACTTATTGTATTTAGGCTGTGTTTATTACGAGAAGCGGCCCCCACGAATTTTCATGCTTTAGAAAAAGTATCAAAATGCACTAAATGTGATGGACTGCAGCTATGCTGGAAGTGTGGTAGAACAATGAAGTGTGATGTAGATCATGAAATGTTTTCCCCACACGACTGGAAAGTAGCCGTTCAACCTGGACCCGTTGCCCCTGGAAATTACCATGATGGCTTCCAGGCTCAGTTTGAAACACAGCTTGTTTATTTGCAAACAAATCACCAAGGAAATCCATCAGTTTGGGTGTGGTTGTAAATTTGCACATGTCTCAGCCTCACATTGGAAGACAAGGAACTGCAGATTTATTTTTCTACAAGAGGGCAAGAACTGGGTTTTTGTGTGCTGTCAACAAAAGGAGAGAAAGAGAAGAATTGTTAAAGAATGTTAAGCAAATTAATGCAAATAATGTGAATAACAGAAGTTGCGCAACAGTTTCAAAGACTGACGTTATAGACATAGAGACTGTATGTTGGAAAGAAATGTTTTCTGACCTTTCTCATCTCCGGCTGGTGTTTCAAAGATGGAGTGATGTAGAACAAAGATTTTCTGACAGAGTAATAATAAGAGAGAATATGCCTGCCAGTTGCTCATTATTCCTGGCCCTCGTTGGATGGTGGCACCCTCCCCTGTTTGTCTTCAAAGAATCCTGAAAACCTAAATTGCCACAGTCAATAGATAGAAAGAGACAGAAAGGTTAAAAAGTCTTCCCCTAATCTCTTGCATTTTCCCCTTAAACATGTTTGATAGCAATATTGTTTCTTAAAAACAATATGACCTCATTTGTAAAGCAATGCTCACACTAAACTAGTCAGCTGTTAAATATGCCCAGTGCTGTGCATTAAGGGGGAAGCTTAAACCAGAATTTCAATTATTTTCTGGACACATTTAAAATTATAATACTTTACCAAGCTGGTGTTATAGTTCATCCAAATTACTCACAAAGTATCATATCAATCTCTCACAACTGCTTATTGCTTACAGATCTGAGGAGTTAGTTGAAGGAAGACCCTGGCCAGCCTAATGACCTTCATGCTGGTTTTGTGGTTTGATAGCTAGATGCCTATAACGGCAGAAGCCTAATGGTCAAAAGGCAGCATTTGCCAGGTATAATGTTCAGTAGGAAATGAGAAAGACCTCATTCTGTAGTGTGTTCCTGGGTAAGGAGTAGGGAAACATTAAAAATACTGTAATAAATATAAATAAATAAAATAGCAGGCAAGGTGTTCATCCAGGTTTGTTTATATTACACCAGTATTTTTAACAGCATGGATGGCCTGTTTGCATCTACAGTACATCCAATTCAGAGCACTGGTGCTTGCCGTTAAAGTCCAAAATACCTTGGCATCTAAATTCCTGGAGGACAGGGCCAGCCCTGTCATGAGACAGGGAGCAGGAGGCAGCAAGATTCTGGGGGTTGAGTAACAATGTAAGATGCTGGAGATCCAGGCTTATCATGTCCATAGAAGACATTGCCCTTTCTCTGATAATAAAGTAAAATACAATGCTCCTTTGGATTAGCTTCTGCTCAGAGCAGGGGACCGGGGTGTCATCTTTGCCTCTAATAACCTTGAACTAGTCCTGTTCATGAAAACCTGCTGATGCCCTATTATCATTCCAGCCTTGTGCTCTGAAATGTAGTACAAGGATCCTTCTCTAAGTGCCCTGCTTAAAAGAAGTGTGTACTCTCTCTCTCTCTCTCTCTCTCTCTCTCTCTCTCTCTCTCACACACACACACACACACACACACACAAACAGAGACACAAAGTTTGCTTACAGATTTGAGGAGATGTCTACATTCAATGTAGACATTGAACTGCAATGCGTACATTGCAGTTCATAGCAGGGCCAACTTAAGAGTAGGTTTGTTTATCAAGGCACTTTAATTTCCACTGCTGCCTCAACTTGCTTTAATTTCTGGGGGCAGGCATGTTGGTTTCTGTTGCAGAAAAAACAGGTGTAATGGTGGCACATTAAAGAGTAGTGTGTCTTAGTTGGCACAAACCTTTTTGCATCAGATGCATGGAATATTGCCTCTATACATAGGCTAGGGTGAACGAAAGGAATGTGGAAGAACATCAACCAAAATGTGAAAACATTGATGATTGATTATCTTAACCATGGCCATGTGAGAAACCATAGCTGGGAAATGACAAGATCATCCTGGGCTCGTAGGCCAAAAAAGTAGTATTTGTTGAATACTTTGTTGAATACTTTGTCCAGATTTTTAGGGCGGAGACACTCATATAGTGGCATCTTATGCATGGCTCATGAAGAGTTGGACACGACTAAACGAATAAACAACAACAACAACATGCATGGCTACCCAGAAGTAAAATCTATTGTCTTTAATATGATTTACTCCCAAGTAAGTGGGCTGGACTGGCTGGACTAGATTTCTTCCAGTCCAACTGGAAGAAATATCAACAACCTCCGATATGCAGATGATACCACTTTGATGGCAGAAAGTGAGGAGGAATTAAAGAACCTCGTAATGAGGATAAAAGAGGAAAGTACAAAAATGGTCTGAAGCTCAACATAAAAAAAAACTAAGCTCATGGCCACTGGTCCCATAACCTCCTGGCAAATAGAAGGGGAAGATATGGAGTGACAGATTTTACTTTCTTGGACTCCATGATCACTGCAGGTGGTGACAGCAGCCACAAAATTAAAAGACATCTGCTTCTTGGGGGGAAAGCGATGACAAACCTAGCATCTTAAAAAACAGAGACATCACCTTGCGGACAAAGGTCTGCACTTTCAAAGCTATTGTTTTTCCAGTAGCGATGTATGGAATTGAGAAATGGACCATAAAGAGGACTGACCACCGAAGGAGTGTTGCTCTTGAATTGTGGTCCTGGAGGAGACTCTTGATAGTCCCCTGGACTGCAAGAGATCAAACCTATCCATTCTGAAGGGGAAAAAACCCTGAGTGCTCACTGGAAGGACAGATCCTGAAGCTGAGGCTTCAATACTTTGGCCATCTCATGAGAAGAGAAGACTCCCTGGAAAAGACCGTCATGATGGGAAAGTGTGAAGGCAAGAGGAGAAGTGGACGACAGAGGACGAGATGGTTAGACAGTGTAATTGAAGGTACCAACATGAATTTGACCAAACTGTGGGAGGCAGGGGAAGATAGGAGGGCCTGGTGTGCTCTGGTCCATGGGGTCACGAAGAGTCAGACATGACTTAACAACTAAACAAGAAAGTGTTTATATCAGTTTTCTTCAAGCAAGAGCTCTCCAAGTGTTTCGGACAGTTCTGACCTTGGTTGGGAAAGCATGATATGTATGATTGCAGTCTTGACATTATATGAACGACAGAAGTGATTTAAAAACAAAACAGTACTGTATGTTTTAAAATAAACATTCATTTTTCTACTCCAGACACGGAGATGATACTAACACACTCATGCAGAGATTTGGTAATTCAAACTGAAGTTCTTTTCCACTTGTGATCCGCAAAAGCTCACAATGAAAGAAATCAGTCACTACCACCTCAAAAGACAGTACACACAAACAGTCTTACAATCTTGCCCAGTGGGAGAAAACTTTTGAAATGTTTCCATTTCACCTGGATGAATGGAATACATGTCAACTGAGTCCCATGTTTGGTCTGAGAAACAGTGCTTTGCTTAGGGTGACCTACAAAGTTTGTGACTATGATGGGATTTCAACCAAGCCTTTCTGCCTCATGATGATGTAGCAGCATACAACCCAGTTCTACTATTACTATTTAAGTAGCATTTTTTTAAAAAAATAATTAAGATTATGAATGATGATGATAATAATAAACTTAAAAGCTGTTATGGAAGCAACACTAACCAAGAGAAAGCATGTGACAGAGACTACATGTAAGCGTTTTAATATAATTGCACCGAAGGTCAACAGTACTTATTTTTCTAAGCTGAATAATGCAGTGTTAGGTAGAGATCTAATTTTAGAATAGGAAATGTGCCCTGTGCAGAATTATTGACTCTGATAAAAGAGTCTTAAGGAGAAAATGCTGATCCTACACTGTTGTTATTCAATAGATTTTATTTTTCAAAGTACTCAATCCCTCCCCCGCCACTACCACCATGGGTTTGCATATATTTTAAAGCCAGGTGAAATGTGTGGTAAAGTGAGTTTCCTTTAACTCCTCCACACCTATGCAGGGAGATGTGTAAACCGAGGCTGTTTTTCTAGGTTTTCACTCTGGAAGATCCAAATGCTGAAGTGTCCATAGCCGTTACCCTTAGCTTTTTACTGTTTAACGTCTAAACGCATTTCATTGGCAGCCAGCGAGTTTTGTGGTCGTACAACAGCAAACAAAATTCTTCAGAAGCATCTTTAATTATTCATTTGTCTCTGTACTATTTTCGTGTTACTTCTCATAAATGTTAATCTTTATTATTGCCTTAGCAGGAGCCAAAACAGAGAGAGAGAGAGAGAGAGAGAGACCGGGTGGGGGGGGGAGATAACTATAAAGAAATACCTGTTTTTAACATGACCTATCAGCCTGACACGAATAAGTGTTGGTAGCTATTTGTTTTCCCATCTGCAGTTTTTATACGGTTTCTATCAAACTGAAAGGTATTTTTTTTAGTAGCTGCTTATTTTAAATGTACAAAACCCTTGTGTGTAATTCCATTAGCTGCCCTACAGCATTGCAATCTACAGTTTCCCTGAGGCTGTTTTGAAATATTGATGAAATCCTTGCTTCTGTGGCTTCCTCTGATACACTAAACAGTTGTCTGATGTTAGTTGAACTTGAATGGATCTGTTCAGAGCTATATCAGCAGTGACTTCAAAGGCTGTAAGGCTGTTATGCTTTTTTTTAACAAACTGAAGTTTCAAAGCCTTACCATGTGGCACTTAAAAAAATACCAAGTTCATATAAAATAAACTAAATAATGGCAGGAATCATTATTACACACATATACGTCTTCCTGTATTAACAAACACATTAATTTTTTAAAAATGGGAATGTTTTATATTTATAATTGGAGCTCAGTATTAGGATGGAAAATAATTTTTGAAATCTGCATAAGCAAAAGGTTTGAATGTCATCAACTTCAATGGTTCATTGTATATTAGATAGCTCATCCTGTAGGCTTTACAAGAGTGGACAGTAATGATGTAGCGAATTTAATATATAATACATATAATATACCCAGATGTTCTTGTCCTCAACCAAAATGGGTGTTCTGGCACATCAAGACAGCTTGTTGAAAAATGTGCAGGCTCTGTGACTTTTTAAGTTTATGTGCAAGAGCAAAAAGACTAGCCGCTTTTTGTGAATGACAGCATTCTCAAAAAAAACAACACAAACAAATGTGAGGTTTTGCACATTTCCGAGGTTGATAAAAAATCAATGATTTTTAAAGTCATTATTTAAATTAAAAAATGATTTTTAATTTAAATATCCAAAAAATTGATTTTTAAATTTAAATCAGATCCACTGATACTTTGCATTTAAAACCTTGTATTTTGCACAAGGCTTTTCACACAAAATGCAAGGTTTTTTTGTTGTTTTTTGTTTTGCAAAGTAGAAGGGGTTTATGCAAAAAAACAAAGCAAAAACCTTATGTACATTTTGGGGCCTAAAAGCAAAAAAAGCAAAGCGAGCGAGCGAGCGAGCGAGAGAGAGAGAGAGAGAGAGAGAAACCTGGCTTGATCTTATCCAGAGAGGACAAAAACATTTGAAGTGTTTTTTTCTTGCATTTGGTGACTAAGTAAAGAATTTAGTTGGTGATGGGTGGTAGCATTTACATCACTCAATTGTGGAAAGGCAGGTTTTCTTTAAATGCAGGGGACACCAACTTCAGGGTTGCCTGAAGGAGAACTTCTCTGCTTTTTCTGTTACTGAGAAAATTTGCCAGCAATTACAAAACTGACGCCCATATCCCCCCCCACACACTTTTCTCCCAGTGTGCTAGCAGAGGGTTTCCTTCCCTTTCAGAATGGTAACAAAAGGATTATGGGAATTGCCTTTTGTCCAGAATGAAGAGGAGGTGAAATTAGTCTGTTGTGGCAAAAACGACACAGCCTATTAAAGATGTGGTCTACCAAGACTCCTAGATCCCTTTCACAGGTACTGTTGTCTAACTAGGTGTCTTCCATCCTTTATCGGGGCACTTCTTTTTTTCTGCCTAGCTATAGGACCTTACATTTCTCCCTGTTGAAATTCATTTTGTTAGTTTTGGCCCAGGACTCTAATCTGTCAAGGTCATTTTGAATTTTAACCCTGTCCTCTGGGGAATTAGTAACCCCTGCCAATTTGGTGTCATCTGCAAATTTAATCAACATACTCTCTATTTCTTCATCCAAGTCATTGATAAAGATGTTGAATAACACGGAAACCAGAACCCTGGGGCACTCCACTAGTCACCTCTTTCGAGGACGAAGGGGAACCATTTGGGTGATCACAAATGCCTTTGTGGTGAATAAGTTCGTCATCTTGTATGAGCAGACACTCAGAACTCAGAATTGTTGCATGTTCCACAGCAAGGAGGAAGTTTCTTCAGAAACAAGGAGAGGAAAAGTTAAATAAAAAAAACCCTAGGACCATTGAATACCATAGATCCTAGGAAAACAAACTTCAATGAAGACTAAACTGAGAGTAGGCAGTTTGGGATGGTGGGATCCATTTTGCTTTTTACTGGAAGCTCAAGATCTGACATCTGTTGTTGTCTGGCACAAAAGGCATTCACATGGAATTAATGAATTATGCACCTTGGAGTTTGCTTTGAGCACTAGAATGGAAAGGGGCTCTAATTAAATACTACAGTGGTACCTTGGTTTACAAAAGTTTCAGTTAATGTAAATTTCAGTTTACAAAGCAAAATAATGCCTTGGTTTGTGGTGGATTTTTTTCAGAGTACGAAAAAAATTTCCCCAGGATGCATTGTGCCTGAAGGTTTATAGCACCGCCCCTGTTCCTATGGCAATCCGTGTTTTGGTTTACGAATTTTTCACATTACATAACGTCCCGTGGAACGCATTAAATTCATAAACTGAAGTACATCTGTATATAAAAATATACTCCTCCTTACTCCATGATTCCCTTCCCTTCCCTTCCCTTCCTTTGGCAAAATAAATTTTGCAAAATATTTGGGAGTTAGACATTCCTGCCAGTCTCTTGCAAGTCATCTATAGCCACCAGCATCTCCAGTTTTCCTTTGTTTCCACCTCTGGACTACACCGTAAAAGCGGAGTTAGTCTTACCTATAAATATATATTTGAAAATCAGAGCAGATGCAAGGCCATTGCACAGGTGACATTGGATCAAAACAACAACAGCTTGTTTTGCTTACTTTCTTTAATTATTACCAATCTCCCTCTGTCGCGAATGTCATCACCCCTAACCTGGGCATGCTTCATGCTGTTGGATCATAATCAATTGACTTCAATAGGTCTGCTATAACTACAATTATGTATAGATGCAATCCCCTATTCCATTCATCTTCAGCAGGAACGGGCAAGGTCTGAAGCCTCAGTGGCCAAATTCAAGCACTCAGTTCTCATTTGCGGCTGCAACAGGCCCAGAAGTGGCTACAAGTGACAATAAATTGCCTTCTCTTTTTAAGGGTGGAAGTGGGGGAGTTTTAGAGGATCCCCTCTAAGCTCCAGAATGCACCTAGACACATTCTCCCCAGCCCCCATAAAACAGGCCTTTTTTGCCAAGCCAACGTTAGGCAGGGTGTTGTGAGCCTGTGAGGCTGGGGGATAGTGCTTGGTGGGGAATGAGCTTCGAAAATTCTCTGAGTGTTAAATACAGGCCATGGGCAGCACTTTGCCCTCCTTTACATTACAGTTTCAGAGGTCCAAATCAGCATTCGGTTTATTTCTTTACAACTTTTCTTAAGTCCATCCAAAGTTCTCTTACCAGAAAGCAAAACTGCACAGCCTCATTCCAGTTGGATTTTTACAAGAGTTGTAAACGAGGCACATTAAAAGGGGGGGACAGGACTGCATTTACTCAATGGGATTTACTCTTCGGCAAAAGCGTATAGGGCCAAGTAGAGTTAAAATGGATTTTTCTGCTAAAGCTAGTTTATTTTATTCTCTCTTCCCCCACCACACTTCTGCTCTTTAAAAAACAACGGAGGAACATGATAAATCTGCAAACACAAAGCAAGACAATGAGCCAGGTTAGGTTCTGCCTTTGGTTAGCTAATGCAGTTAGACATTTTCAAGAGAAAGCAATGAGAAGTGGTCATTATCCATTATCTGCATGGAATATTTTAAAGAAAGAAAACAGTCTAAAGCCAAAAATAGAAAAACAAAAGATATTCCTACCAGAAGCAAGCTCATGTCCAAGGACGGTGAGATTGCTTTCAGAGCTGTGTTTCTTTCTTTTTTTTAGGGGAACTGAGATACAGGAATGAAAAAATGGAGATGGCATATGGGTCTTGTGTGGATTGCCGACATTATTCTAGAGACAATGATTCACTGTCCTTTTCCCTCGCCAAAACTAATATTTCCAAACTTGAAGGGAGGCCATGTATGACTATATTTTAGGAAATCATGCTGTACGTGGAAAAGAGACTCTTTGACTTTAAAGAGAGAGAAAAAAAGCACTGCTGGTGGAAAACTTCATAGAAAGAGTTCAATGTTTTGAAAAAAAGGGAAAAGAAAAAGACTCATTAAACTGCAGAAATGAGTCATTACATACTGAAACCATATAACCTAGTTAAACTGGTGCTGTGTTTTTTACACATAAATGCTATGCTTTAAACTGATATAAACAGTTTGATCTTGTGAGCTGTTTTGCCCAAAAAAAGCGAATTGGATATGACAAAGAAATATAGGGTGAAAGGACAACTTGGAATGTTGTAAAAAGTGAGCTACCCCTTGCTACACTAGTACTAATCAAGGGCAAGGCTAAAACATTACAAAAAGTGAACTGGGTTACAATAATTCAAACTAGATGCTACCATCTGAGAGGTATAATTTCTCTTTAGGCTGGATTACTACAACATTTTCAGTTTGGGGCTGCCCTAGGAGACTGTTCAGAACTTTCAACTAGTGGCAAATGGTGCTGCCCAACGTTCCCTCTAATGTTTGTTCCTGCCACTCAGGAGCCTCACCCCATGTGCATGCGGAGGGGTGGGGCTTCGTCTGAAATGGGAAGTAAATAAATTGGCTGCCTGCTTGCAGCCCTGATGGAGCTCTGCGTGCACACACACACAAGCACCTTAGAGGGGCCATTGGTGTTGCCTGAATCTTGACTTGTGCTATGTTTAGGGATTATGATATCCTAGTACGATATTAGCTATGCTGCCTGCCAACAGAATTTGCAAAAGTTATATTTTAGACTACAACTCCCAGAATTCTTTAGCTACTATATCCACTGGCCAGGCTAACTAAGGGATTTCGAGAGTTATCACCCCAAAAGTAACAAAAGCCACCTAGAGTGGTCGTAATTGACCAGATAGGTGGGATATAAATAGAATAACCAAACAAATAAACATTCCTATGCTCCGGTTGCCAGTATTTTTCCAAGTACAAGTTTTGTTTGCTTTTTTAAACTTTAAAGTGTTGAAAATTGTCTCCTAGTTTAAGTGTTAAAAGCCTTCTTTGAAGGGCCTTGAACAGAGATTGGAAAGCAGTCTGATAGAGATGCTTTAGCTGTGGATTCCCTGAATTGATAAGGAGTGGACTGATTTCCTCTTAAATGTGTCCCTCCAAGGAGGAGCAGCCCATGGACTAGGTCGGGGGGGCAGTGCCCATAACCGTAGTCTATGATTTTGTTGTTCTTAGTTATCACCCACAGTCTTTATGTCCTAAGCAGCTTAAGGCCAAGTGGACGAATGAGCTGCCATCAATAAGGTCTCATTGGAGGCTGCTACCTTCTGAAGCTTAACTGATGGCTATGTAGGAGAGACAGGGACGTGGTGGCGCTGCAGGTTAAACCACAGAAGCCTCTGTGCTGCAAGGTCAGAAGACCTGCAGTCGTAAGATCGAATCCACGTGACAGAGTGAGCTCCCGTCACTTGTCCCAGCTCCTGCCAACCTAGTAATTTGAAAGCATGTAAATGCGAGTAGATAAATAGGTACCACCACAGTGGAAAGGTAACGGCATTCCGTGTCTAGTTGCGCTGGCCACGTGACCACGGAAACTTTCTATGGACAAAAGCTTGGCTCTACAGCTTGGAGACGGGGATCAACATGGCACCCTAGAGTCGGACATGACTGGATTAAATGTCAAGGGGAATCTTTACCTCTTACGTAAGAGAGGGCCTTTTGTGCAGTGGCACCCAACATGTGGAGAGCACTTCAGTGTGAAATTAGGTTGTCTTTCTCTTTGCTGTTGTTTGAAAGTTGTTCAGCATGATTTGGATTTTCCGGCTGCTTAAATTTCAATAGATTTTTATTTTAGTTTTTTTCGCTTCATCATGGCTGTTTTTGATGTTTAGTTACATGTTATGATTTTTCCGTTCTGGTGTATTTTGGATATTTTTTCCAGTTTTAAAAAATATGCTGCTTCAATTGATATCAGCAACTTTGGACCTGTCAATTTTGGAAGAAGACAGTGATGTATAAACGTTGATATTAAATTCAGTCAATAAATCGGCCTATTTGCCCTCTTGCTCTAAGGAGAAGAGCTTCAAGATGTGATACCTTTAGACTACTAAAGATAGTTTGAAAATACCCTTTGAGGATCAAGGTAGACAGTTATTTAGCACAAGTGTAGAAGAGTGTTTCCAGAAGTAAATGAAGGATTTCTGCTTGTCATAGTACAGTACAGTACTTGCTTTTCTTGATCTTCGAATCTTACATTCAGAGTGCTTTGTTTTGTGATTGATGGTTGAAAAATAAACATGAGCTCATTTTGCTGAAGAACACATCTTCTTGTCAGAGGAGGAAGAGTTAATCAGAAGTCATATGCATTCCATTTTAATGTCTAATTTGACCCTTAGTTTAATACAAGCAAGATTTTTTCCTTTAAGGGTACCCAGTATTTGCACTGTTAGAACAAATACAAAGGTCCTGTGTAGAGGTGGGCACAAACAGTTTGATTGGCAGTTTGTGCTGGTTCATTTATTGGCCGAACACGTTTGGCGCTTCAGATGCAGTGCCCAGCAGAGGTGGAGTAGGAAAGTCAGGGTGCTATTTCCGAATGGGCACCCACTGGTGGAGGCAGGGTTTTGAATACCTTTTTGGCTGATAAATGAAACAACATGAATCACCGCTTCGGTGTTTCATGCCCATCTCTAGTCCTGTGACACCTTTAGGACTAGCAAGTGTCAGGTGCATCCTCTAGTCCAGTGGTCCCCAACTTTTTTCAGACCGTGGATCGGTTGGGGGGGTGCAGGTCCATGTATGGGGGGTGGGGCACGGTGGGCATGTTGCGCTTGCAGGTAGGCGTGTTGCGCTTGCAGGTTGGTGTGTTGCGCTTGCAGAGGGGCATACTGTGCTTTGCAGAGGGGCGTGTCATGTTCGCAGGCATGCACATGAGCATGAAATGCCCACTTGCGAGTGCAACACGCCCACTGTGCGTGCAGGGGGACGGAGATCCGTGTCTGCGGCCCAGTTCAAGGAAGCCCATGGACCGTCACCGGGCCGCAGACCAGGGGTTGGGGACCCCTGCTCTAGTTGACAGATCAATTTTGCTTCTGTTTGTTTCTGAATAATAAGAATCTTAAAACTGCAGAGCTGAAAGGGACCATATGAATCATCAAATCCAGCCCCTGAACCCCTAACCTCTGGCTCCTTAGCCAGATACCTAAACCACTGAGCTATCCGGCAGCTCCAGTGTTTTTGAGTATGTGCCAGGGAAAGATGTGCATATTGGTTGCTTAAATAAATAGAAATGTGTGTTGGTTACATAGAGCTCACATGGGTCCATAGTGGAAGGAGGCAAGGCTAATGCAGTGCTAGACTGCTGGAATGTATATCTGCCATTCTAATGGTGAAGCTGCAGTTTTGTTGCAGATAAAAAATATTTGTGATTGCTACAAAATCTGAAAAGAAGAGACAAAGGGAAGCCACCAGAATTCAGGGACAAGACTGAGGAGGCAGCCCTTGGAAAATAAACTCTGTATAAATGTCTGACTCAAGACTTCACCATTACTCCTAGTTAAGAGCTTCTTAAGTTTGGTTCTCATGTAACAAACCATGCCTAAAGGCTGTACGTGTCTTCCCTTTCCTTCCTTCCATCCTCGTTCAGGCCGAACACAAAACATTTCCTGTGATATCTGAAGCATCCAAAACTGAACTGGGAACCACCACTTAGGGAAGAAAAGGGAGATGGCAACCTTCTCCCTGGATGTTTTTTTACATCCAGTTGCTTCTTTTTCAGGCACAAGAACCGGCGATTTATCTTTCAAATACATCACAACCTCCTCCACCACCACCCTGCCACTTCGACATCATTAAAAACCCCAAATGCCCCTTTCTCAAAATGGGAAGTGGACTTCTAATCATTACTGGGTTGATTTGGGCCTTTTTTTTTACTCCCTGTGGAGACCCCAGAGGCTCCTGTGGGCAGAAAACCGCTCTCTGTAATGGGCCACTATATGCTTCATATCACAGCTGGGTAACCTGAGGCTGGCAGCTCATATTTTGGTTTTCGTCCATTCTCCAGGCGGCCCATGGACTCCTAGGGAATACTGTCCACTTACTGGGTAAACAGATCAGCCATCAACTTCACGGAAGAGGTTTAAAACTGTTAAGAAGTTTGGAAAATTTAGACAACAGTGCCAGGAACTTCTAGTCCACTATTGTTCACGCAAGCTATGGAATTCTGGGAACTGCAATCCAAGGAAATAACTTTTTCAAGCTGTGTACAGTATAAGACTTAAACAAACAAACAAACAAACAAACAAACAAATAAATAAATAAAAGGGGGATACCATTGAATAGCAGCCCATAGCATGTACAGAAGGATGACATGCATGGGAAAACTTCTTTCCACCTCCAGGTTACCCTTGCTTCATAAAGACATTTTTGTGCAACAACCTGATTCTGCAGAATGGCCTTGATTTGTTACTTAAAGGTTCCAACCATATGTAGCTTTCATTTTTTAAAAAAACAGTATATTGCTCTTATCAGAATCTCTTCTGCTAATCAAGCGTTTTGATGAATTAAGCTCTTGCGTTTCAATTTATATAATGATTTACATACAGCTAAACTGTCTTAAGGAAATCACAGAGAGGATGCCTTGTATATTCATTAAAATACCCCGACTGTCTGCATTTTAAAAGACTGGCTGCCTTACATAAAATGCCCAAAGCGAATTAATGATTTAGAGAAGGCAAGAGCTTTTATGTATATGATTTTAAACCATGTACATCTTTTCTTTCACTTTTCAAAATAAGGTTATTGGCATTCAAAAGCATCAGTCAAATGTTACCAGTTTTGATCCTTTCCGATCTGTTTCTTTCCTAGTTCCTTCAGATCATGTTTACGCACCATGCTAACAAACGAGCAGTCTCCCAAAAAGTGAAATAAAATAAAAGACTTCTCACAAGTTTTTCTTTTGTAAAGATTAGAGTAAATATGTCAAAGCCTAATTAAGCAGAAGTTTTTATTTGTATTGTGGGGGAAAAAACAGTGAACCTGGCAGTTGTGTTTGCTTCTCTCTGTTGGTCCATTTAAGAGGAATAACAACAACAACAACAACAACAACAACAACAACAACAACAACAACAACAACAACAACAACAACAACAACAACAACAACAACAACAACAACAACAACAAATCAGGAGGGAGAAGGATGAAAAAGCAGAGGGAGAACTGCCCTTTTTTTGTAAAAATGGAATCAATGTCTGTGGTTGAGCTGAGATGATAGTAGAAGTTGCACTTTTTAAGAAGTGGGTGTAAAAGCTTTTGAACCCCTGGTT
Organism: Pogona vitticeps; assembly: GCF_051106095.1. Classification (NCBI taxonomy): domain Eukaryota; kingdom Metazoa; phylum Chordata; class Lepidosauria; order Squamata; family Agamidae; genus Pogona; species Pogona vitticeps. Next base: position 19,010,315 of record NC_135786.1, on the reverse strand, counting down.
GTAGCTGTGCCAGAGGAGAAGAGGGGAGCGTGACAGGAAGTGTATGAGGCCAAAAACTTGCCAAAAGTTGTTCCTGCCACAGCAAATCGTTGTTTACTGCGATATCCAAAAGCAAGCAACAAAGCCTCAAAAGTAGTTTAAAAGATTTAATTAGGGGCTTTGAAAATCTGGAACTTCAGAAATCTTTGAGGTATCTGAAGGGCCAACAGCATCTTTCTTTGGGTGCTACCAAGAGGAAGGGAGGGTGAAATTGCTACCACTATGGTACAGGAAGACTTTTAAAGTACAGTGGTGCCTCTCTTAGCGATGTTAATTTGTTCCGAAAAAATCGCGGTTTCCCATTGAACTGCATTGAAAACCGGATAATTCATTCCAATAGGAATGAATTGCCGTCCTTAAGCAAAAATCACCATAGGAAACATCACTAAGGGAAACGCGGTTCCCCAATTGAAAAGCATTGAAACCTATTCAATGCATCTCAATGGGGGGAAAATACAACAACAAATTAAAAAAGAGTCAGAACAAAGTCAAATTTGGTTAACAAAGGTTTTTTAAGTGCATTTTATGATTTCAAACATTTTAAACAGTAAACTTTAACTTTATAAATAAAAGAAAAACATTTTAAAAACAGCAAACATGAGGCTGTTTAAACCATCGTTAAGTGAAACAGGGGACCCAAAATTTAATCGCTATGCGAAGCATGGTCCCAACCATCGCTAAGCGAAAATTGCCCATAGGGATCATTGCTAAACGAAGTGCAAAAAAGCTCCCAAAAAGTCATCGCTAAGCAATTTCATTGCTAAACGGAGTGCCCGTTAAGCGAGGCACCACTGTATTCCCCCTGGAATGGATGGATACACTTGGTCTGAGATTCCTGCACAAATCTCTCAGGTTATCTGGAGTTCTTGGGGTAACTCCTGCCTTCCAGGGTGTGGTGGATGATTAACAGGGCATTCTTAGCAATGGCATCTCAAGTCTGGCATTTGCTCTCTGGAGGAAATTATTGGTGTCTGGATCCCAACTGAAAACAGTTCTGATTTCTCATGATTTTATTACTGCCAGCTGCTTTTGTTGGCTTTATTGTTGCTTATTTTATATCCCCTGCTATTAGTTCGCCATTATTTTCTTACAGCTGCAGGTTAGTGCCCTTCTGTGTTGCAGTAAGCTACCTTGGGAAACTCCTATAGAAAAGCGGGGTTCCACTGATTTTGTAAACAAGCATATAAACAAATGCTAAACTGAATGGAAGAGCAATTCAAACATTCTGACTGCAGGTTGAGTCAAAGCGTGAAGTAAGAAAGGACACACGCCCAGCTTGTCCGTCCCTGTTTCTCCCATCCCATGGTGCACAGGCCAAAGGAACACCATCCCCCAAAATTTTAAGAGTCACACACACCTCATCTTTCTCCACAAGCTGACCTGGTGAAGAGAAGTCCTGAAGTGGAGTGGAGAGTCTCTTTTCTCATGGTTCCTCTATTAATGATATGTACATCTTTACCCTGATAGGAGAAGGGAAATGTTGGCTGTAGGAGATGCTGTATAAACATATTGCAAATGTTTCTCATCTTTCTGCATTTAACACAAGGGTAACTAAAATGTTAGTTACCAGTGGGGCACTTTCGCAGCCTCCCAGCATCCTTAAAGCTCTCTAGCTATCCCACGACCTCCCCACCCCCCAAAAAATCATTGTTTCTTTTTTCTTAGAAGGTCCTCATGTGCCCTAGGGGGAGGTGCTGGGTGCAGTTCCCCGCACCCCCAGTGAAACTGCTCAGAATTGTGTTTTTACTTTGTTTCCAAGCATCCTGAATTGTTTTATTTAGCTGGCATGAGAACTCTACCTGGGAAAAAAATCCTTTGAAGCAAAAATATTTGAGTGAGATCCTTTACTATCCTTTACTTCTGCGTCTTGGCCACTTGTCATTTTCTGGCCTGGGGTAATATTCATCTGACCACGTCGTTTAATAGGACTTCAAATGATCTCATATATTAATTCTCTAACTGGTTCCATTAAAGGAACCATTAGGGCTTTACTATTGCAACAGAAAAAATTATTAACTCAAAACCTCTAGAAGTTACAAGGAATTATGATTGTCTGCCAATAAAAACGAGCAAGTCTTGCCAAATTTCCTTTTTTTAAAATGTCTTGTGCTAACAGTCTATAAAGTAGAAGGGTAAACTGAAATCCAAGCAGGAAAAGTAAATGCCACTAGTAAAGAAACAAATGTGCAGTGTTCTTACATGCATTGATCATTCTTTTATCAACGTTTCTTTCCAGGTTATGTCCAGGACGACGATCTAAAAGATGAAGAAGACATAAAGGAGGAAGAAGAGGATGACAACGAGAGTAACTCAACTGCTCATCTTCCGGGCAGCAATGATCCAGGGACGGATGAAGAGCATGACATTGGGCCCGATCCAAAAGGCAGTTTTAGCTACCAGAATTCTCCAGTAAGTCATATCTCCAACCAGGATGCTGAAAATGAATCTCTCCTAAGTGATGCTAGTGACCAGGTGGCTGACATTAAAAGTGTTTGCTCCAGGGAGGTGCAGGACTCCAAAGCCCACATCCACCCCAAGCTTCCAAGCGAAGCACACAGCTGCATGGATAAAATGACAGCAGTTTATGCCAACATCCTTTCGGACTCTTATTGGACAGGTTTAGGGCTAGGACTCAAGCTGTCAAATTCTGATAAGAGGGGATGCGACAGCAGGAACGGAGCAAGCAAAAGTGACTTTGATTGGCACCAGGATGCCTTGACCAAAAGCTTACAACAGAGCTTACCCGCCAGGCCTGTCTCCAAACCAAACCTTTTCAGCTCAGTTCAGCTGTACAGACAAAGCAGCAAAATGTGTGGGACTGTATTCACAGGTGCAAGTAGGTTTCGATGCAGGCAGTGCAGTGCTGCCTACGATACCTTGGTAGAGCTCACCGTCCATATGAATGAGAGTGGTCACTACCAAGATGATAACCATAAGAAAGACAAGCACAGGCCTACCAGCTACTCCAAACCCCGAAAAAGGGCCTTTCAGGACATGGATAAAGAAGATGCCCAGAAAGTTTTGAAATGTATGTTCTGTGGTGACTCCTTCGACTCCCTTCAAGATCTAAGTGTTCATATGATAAAAACAAAACACTACCAAAAAGTGCCTTTGAAGGAGCCAGTACCTACCATTTCTTCCAAAATGGTTACTCCAGCCAAGAAGCGCGTGTTTGACATCAACAGGCCTTGCTCTCCAGACTCCACCACCGGGTCATTCGCCGACACGTTTACCTCCCAGAAAAACGCAAGTCTGCAGCTCTCATCAAACAATCGCTACGGCTACCAGAATGGCGCCAGCTACACCTGGCAGTTTGAAGCATGCAAATCCCAGATCCTCAAGTGCATGGAGTGCGGAAGCTCCCATGACACCTTGCAGCAACTCACCACTCACATGATGGTCACGGGTCATTTCTTGAAAGTCACAAGCTCGGCTTCCAAGAAAGGAAAACAACTTGTTTTGGATCCATTAGCTGTAGAGAAAATGCAGTCGCTTTCTGAGGCGCCGGCCAGTGATAGCCCACATTCCAAACCCTCCAGCAATGCATCAACAGATTCTACAGCTCCTCAATCCGAGCTAAAGAAAGAAACTAAGCAAAATAAATCAGAGGAGGTCAATAAAGACGAGAAAGTGGTAAAGAGTGAAGATTATGAAGATACTCTTCCGAAACCATTGGACCCTACAATGAAATATCAATACCTTAGAGAGGAAGATTTGGAAGACGCCTCAAAAGGTGGTGGAGACATTTTGAAGTCTTTGGAAAACACTGTCACGACAGCCATCAATAAAGCTCAAAATGGAGCCCCCAGCTGGAGTGCATATCCGAGTATCCATGCAGCCTATCAACTCTCAGAAGGTGCCAAGCCTTCCTTACCAGTGGGGTCACAGGTTCTACAAGTTAGGCCAACAGTTAGTAATAAGTTGAGGCCTATTGCTCCAAAGTGGAAAGTTATGCCCCTGGTTCCTATCTCAGCTAACGTGGCCCAGTGTACTCAAGTGAAGAAGGAAGGGGACGCCAAAAAGGAAGTACAAAAGGACTGCCTCAAAGAGGGCAGCAAAACTGATGCTGTCCCTACTTGTCAAAGTGAAAGTGAATCCCCTCCTAAGGCCGAGGTGTGCATAGACATAAACAAATCAGAGCTGAGCCCATTGAAAGAGGAAAGCAAGGCAAAGGAAGATGAGGAAAAAGAAAAAACAAAACTAAAGGAGTCTGTGTCAACATCTCTCAGCAATGGATGTGCTGCTGTTTCTAACCATGCTTCAGAGCTGCCTTCTTTAAATCCCCTGAGCGCCTTGCAATCTGTGCTCAATAATCACTTGGGCAAAGCGAATGAACCTCTGAGACCACAGTCAAATTCCAGTCCCAGCACGAGTTCTGTTTCTATTTTTCACAAAACCAATTTAAACATGATGGAGAAGCCCGTTTTATCTCCTGCTCCGACGCCTCCGAAACCTGCAAGCGTTACATCCAGGCGTTTTGTGTTCGAAAACAATGATCAGCCAATAGATCTGACCAAATCTAAGAGCAAGAAAGGGGAATCCATTCAAGCACAATCTTGTACTTCCCCACCTCAGAAACATGCATTGTCTGACATTGCAGACATGGTCAAAGTTCTTCCCAAAGCTACAACACCAAAACCTGCTGTTTCCTCCAGAGTCCCATCGATGAAACTGGAAATGGATGTTCGGCGTTTTGAAGACGTCTCCACAGAAGTCTCCACCCTGCACAAAAGAAAGGGAAGGCAATCCAACTGGAATCCTCAGCATCTCCTTATTTTGCAAGCTCAGTTTGCTTCCAGTCTCTTCCAAACATCCGAAGGCAAATATTTATTGTCAGACCTGGGTCCTCAAGAACGTATGCAGATCTCCAAGTTTACTGGACTGTCCATGACCACCATCAGCCATTGGTTGGCCAACGTCAAGTACCAACTCAGAAAAACTGGAGGGACAAAGTTTTTGAAAAACATGGATAAAGGTCACCCCATCTTTTATTGCAGTGACTGTGCATCTCAGTTTAGAACCCCATCTACATACATCAGCCATTTAGAATCCCATCTAGGTTTCCAAATGAAAGACATGAACAAGTTGGCTGTGGAGCAGCAAACCAAGGTAGAACAAGAAATCTCCAGAATTTCAGTTCAAAGGTCTCCTGAAACAATAGCTGGAGAAGAGGACACAGACTCTAAGTTTAAATGTAAGTTGTGCTCTCGGACATTTGTGAGCAAACATGCAGTAAAACTTCACCTAAGCAAAACACACAGCAAGTCACCAGAACATCATTCACAGTTTGTAGCAGAAGTGGATGAAGAATAATTCTTGAGGTATGCATGCCTTAACTGAAAAATTTGTTTCAATGCTATGTTTATCAAAGAAGGGCTCTTAAAGCACTTCTGCTTTCTTAAATCTACTTATGTTCAAGGGTGTCAGTTTCTTTCTAGGCACTGGCTCCTCTGTCTGTAACTGCCACATGAGAACAATTAGCAAGCAGAACTGCTCCCATTGCTCTGCTTCTATGATGGGTCAAAGCTGTGTTTTCTTCCATTTTGTTCCTCCATGCTGCTGTTAAAGGCACAGGAACCTCTGCCGAAAAAAAATATTTGGCAGCCTTACTTGCTGTTGACACCATGTTCCAATTAGCTAACCAACCCATTAACCTTGCATTTAGAAAGAAAGCATGCTGAACATTTCACTCTAATGACTTCTCTTAAAACTGCATTTGCTTGCAATATTTTAAGCCTCTGTGTCACTCTTCTGTCCCTCATCTGAGCGTAACAGCAGAAGTCACAGGAAATTGGATGGCGTTGCCATGTGTTTCAGTGTCCTGTTTCAGATACGGGATTCCTCTGCTTGATCATAATTTTCTTACAGTTTCAATGACTTAAATGTTTGTTGCTTCTGCCTTTATTGCCTCCCTGGATAATTCATTAGGTCTCTCTTTAAGAACATTGTCCATATCCTATAGGCCAAGAGAAACTCCATGCTATTCTACTTTGTTTGGATATAATGCTACAAGGAAGGGCCACAATCAAATAGTTAAAAATGTGTCTTCTTCATTCTATTGTCATTTCCTTCTAAAATGCCTCGGGATGAAACTAGACATTAAGCTGAATGCATATTACTGAGCCCGTTTTCCCTCCAGCATCAGGATTTCTTCAGATACCTGCCTCAGCAATCAGACTTTCAAATTAATCCTGTGCTTTACCCTCCAATGACCTATCAAGAAACAAAGCAAACTAAATTAAGTGACAATTGGATATCTTTTACCAAGTGATGGAACACCTCTTCTGAAAATGTGCAAAGCATGTTACTTATTGTGAGATAATAAAGTCAAAGTATGTGGACAAACTGGGTGGACTGTGGAGAGCTACTGCCACTCCTACCTACCTATATGGATTATACCGTACCTTTAGCACATTTTTATATGATGTGCTTCCTCAAATAGGGGTTGGTTTGTCATAGCTTATTATTATCTTCATCTGTGCATCTGACATTTATTATGCTTTGCTTATGACTTGCCACTGGAAAGTAAACATGAGTTTATTTGCGAGCCGTGATCCACGAGGCAAGAAGTTCTGAGGAAGCCCCGTTGTGGGAGGGGAAATGAATTAACTGTAGGGAATGCATACGTGTCTGAACTTCTAGTTTGACCTTCAGAGAAGATTAGCCTTCCCCAACAATAGCTTTGCCCATATGCCAATATGGTAAGGGACCATGGGAATTTTAGTCAAAAACATCTGAAGGGACTGTAGTTCGCAGTAGACTCTCCTCAGTTAGATGGGTCAAGGGTATCATAAATAAAGCATTCATAGGACACCAGCTAGGAGGGAAAACTATTTCTTTGAAAGCAAATTCTTTGTAAATGTACTCTAAAAGACTGTGAAGATACAAAAACTTATCCACAGTCGAACATCAAAGCAGGGGGGAGAGAACCTGTTCCAATTTGAAGAGATAACAGCAGGCAGAAAAGATGGGATGCCCTAAAATCTATTCCAGATATTCCGAAGAACAGAAGGGAAGCTTCTGTTTTTTACTGCTTCTCTGTGTCTTAAATAGTTTAACGTACCATGAAACAATCAAAATAAAGCAGTAAAATATTGTAATCAATAACAAACAAAAACAGCTTTCAATTTCATTCTCAGGATATTATCCTCAGAAGAGAGGCATATATTTCCCTCTTTCTCTGCGCAAGATGAGGAAGCTCAGTACAGGTCCTTTCCTACCATTTCTTTGAAACGTCCAAAATGGCTTTGTGTAGGATTCAGTGTCCAACCTTACCCGACTCTTGAGTCTTTGGCCTATCTAACCCAAGTGCCAATTGAAAGCTGAAGCCAGGGGGTGGATCCAACAAGATACACTCAGCCAATTCATCATTGAGCAGTTGATTCAATGGTCTACTCTAGCTGGAACTAGGAAATCTAGAAAGATGGGACATGCAGCTGGTATTCTGGGGCTGGGGAACATGTGGCCCCCAGATTTTAGTTGTATGACAACTCCTATCATCCTTAGCTCTTGCCCATACTCACTGCAGAAGTTGAAGAACAAGAATATCTGGAAGACCAAAGGTTCTAATCCTGCCTGTATAATTGTACCTGAAGGAGTTGTGGCCTCTCCTGCCTATTCCATGGCTGTTTAGTCTTTGTCACCTATGTTCCTCTTCACATTTGAGACTGAGAGAAAGCAAAGAAAATTCTGTCTGATGTTTTTCACTGGCTGTGACTTGGATATTCATAATTTTCAGCATCTGAATTCTCTATATCCAGAAGGCAATTGAAACTGTTGAGTAAACCAAAGTCTCTATACAATACACTGAAAGCCTGTATTCCAAATACATTGGTTATTTAGTGATTATTCTAGACAAACATATGGCATCATAGTTCATTTGTGTAATAATAAACTCCTTTGTCACATATAAACATATGTAGATGTCTCACTTATTAATTATTTTTCGTTAATCATACTGTCCTTTGAATATTTACCCACTTCCTTTCTTTCTAATTGGATACAAAAGTGTCAGAAGGTTGTTCAGTACAAAAGTCTTTCATACGGTTATTATTCTGTATATGCCACTTGTAATTTTATAGATGTGCATGTGGATATAGTCCCACAATTTACTGGTCTGGCTTACAACCTGTGTTTATGTTTCCGGGGTCTCATGTGCATATAAGGAACTAGTGTCGATTTATTATGTAATGAACATACATTCTAAGGGACAAAATTAATGGATTGAAATTGATGAGGTCGAGCCCAGTTACATTCCTCCTCGAATACATGTCATGTCATTATGGATGGGCATGAACTGGAAATTGAACCCAGAAGTTTGTGGAAAATCACTGGTTCGTTGGTTCGGGTCAGTTCAGGTTTTTCAAAATTCGATGAATCGACTGGAACCATGAACTTGTTTTGCAATTTCACGAACTCTGGTTCGTTTTCCCCCTCCTGCTCCCACAGCCTGCCCCCCACCCCATTCCCACTGCCCCTCAGCACTTCCCTAGCTGCCCCTGTTGCTTCCTCCTCTTCGTTCTTCAAGACCACTACCATCTTGAGATACGGCAACCTGGCTTCCCTTCCAGGAAACAGTTTGGCTGTCTCTCAAGATGGCAGCAGAGGAGGAGAAAAAGGAAAAAGTGGCAGCACCAGGGAGGCAGACTAGGGGTGGAGGGTTTAGTTTCCCCTCCCACCCCAGGCATGCGCCTTAAAAACAAACAAACCAGTGGTTGTTTTTTAAACAGTTCAGATGGTTCAGGAGTTCAAGGGACACATTTTTTTATACTTGATTATATAGACGTTCATTTTAATCCAGAAGTACAGGGTAAAATAACTGAAGAATACAACTATAGCTAATATTTGGGAATATACTAGTCCACAGGCTTAAAAGTTGTTGAACTCTGAAAACCCATCTCTCTGTTTTAAGGTATTAAAGGAATAAGGCACCAGAATGTCCAAACAGACTTTCTTTACTTAAGCAAATTTCACCAAATTCAATTAGATTTACTACCCAGTAACTAGTTTAAGACTGCTGGTAACAGAATCATTTCTATCAAACAGGAAGCATCCCCTTTAAACATGACAACTGTGTTCCACTGAGAAACAGAACTGCCTGACCATAAGAAGTAACTACTGGACAATGGATGGGTGGTCTTGGAAGGTGGTGGACATTCCTTCTTTTGATGTGTTTAAAAAGAGGCTGGATGGCCTTCCATCAGAAATGCTCTCTGAGTCCCATACAATTCCACAATTAGATGATATCAGCTTAGGGTTCAATGGGTTCCTTTATGCTCACCCTCTTCTGCTTCACCTCGCCCAATCTTACTAAATCTCATGCTTGCTTTTATTATCCTAAGTTGTGTGGACAACTCTGGTCAATGTTCAGGAAACATTATTGCAAAACCGGCACTACACTCACCTACATTGGTGACAGGCTCCAGCGTGACAGTACTCAAACACATCACACTGCCTGGTGTGCTGGCAGTGCAGAAACTGTAATGCTAGAGTACCAGCATGTAGTAAATTGTAGGGGAGAGTAAAAAACAGAAAAAACAGGAGCCTGGATACTTTCCCTGTTTATCCTTTCTAAGCCTACATGTAAATGGGTGGTTTTTCTTTGCCCTTTCTCTGAGATCACTTCCTGCTTTTTCCTGTTCCTCTGTTTTAGCTAGAGAGAGAGAAAGGCTGATCAACTAGTGAGAAAATCAGTTCTACAGGTTCTGAAACAAATTTTAGAGTTTGTGAAGGCTTTCACGGCCGGGATCTAATGGTTGTTCTGGGTTTTTCGGGCTCTTTGGCCGTGTTCTGAAGGTTGTTGCTGTCCTCTGAAGATGCCAGCCACAGAGACTGGCGAAACGTCAGGAAGAACAACCTTCAGAACACAACTAAAGAGCCCGAAAAACCCAGAACAACCAAATTTTAGAGTTCTTTTTCCTCCTATGCTACTGTATATCCAAATGGATTTCCTAAGTTAATACAATTGGGTTTCCTTTTCTTTCCTTTCCTTCCTGGCTCAGGATGACTTATTTTTGTCAGTGGCCACAGGCTCAGCATTAGGCCGCTGTATTCTGCCAGTAAAAATATTGAATAATCCTTACAGAAACAAAGTCCAACTCAGGAAGTGTTAAAGAAGCATTCCTTGCTCCAGTGGGCTTACTCTTTTAATGTGATGATAACATTGCCTCCCAAACTCATTTTAACCATCTGCACAGATTCATGGTTAGTGCTGTGGGGATTACAGCCCCGAACAGATTTGGAGGGTGATCTGCACCATCCTGATTCAGAACACAGATTAAGTGACTAGACAAAAAGGGGACTTGGCTTTCTCCTTTATAAAAATAAAAATAGCAGCATCCTGCATAGAAACCAGTATCTGAAGCTCTTCTTGTTATGGAAAATTCCACCACTATCACTTCTCACAGTTGAAATCACAGGTGCAGGGTCTGTTAAAAGAGTTGGCAACCCTGATGTGAAAACAGGAGCTTGCGAAGTGCTCCCCTCATGGAAGTGACATATTCGAAAGCTATTAATGTGTAGGGTTTTTAATAATAAGCTGAATTCACGGTTTGGCTAAGTGAAACAATTATGGTTCTAGTGCTGTTGAGGATATCCAAATTACAGCACACAGCAGCACAAGAGTCCCTCAGTACAAAGGTAATGATGCTGTCTTTGGACACTTATCCAGTAAAGCAAAGTCATTAAAAAGCCAATGAAAAAAATCACTAAAAAGACACTCCAAGTGAATTCATGTTAAATAGTTGATTTTCAGACATATTGTTTGGAGAATTGGTGCTACATTATTATATTAATTGTGTTTTAACATTCCGAAGGATCCATTATTATTCTCGTGTGGGCTGGTGGAGGCTTATCATGGTAAAATCTGAAATTCCACATACATAAAAGTATGTATACATAAAAGTAGAAAGGACAAGAAAAATATTTAGGGAAAGTTGTGGCTCCCTGTCAACCCCATGGACAGTGATTTTTTTTAAAAAAAATGTTTATGTTTACTAGTATTATGCATAGTGCCAACTAACATAGACTGTTTGGAGAAAGACATCACTTTGAATATAGGAGAACTCTGGAAATGGCAGTCTTTGGCTGCTAAGTATTTACAGAATGCTTCACCTGAATCTTAATTAGAGACAAGATGATATTAACTGCATTTTAAAAATATTCCTGGCAAATTTATTTTGATGAAAGGTCTATAAAGGTGCTAGAGGGCTCTTGATGTTCACATTCAGAAAGCATCTTATAGCTATTCCATCTTTTTTCCCTAACACATTTTCTCTGCAAAAAAAAGTGACAGAAGAAACAATGGGGAAATGCAGAAGAGCTTCCGATAGAAAACTATGATGTTCAGATTTTATGTAAACTTCCATGTTGATGCAAGGATGTTGCAAAATAAAGGCTTCTGCAGGAAAGCTGGTCCTCTGAACTAGGCCATTGGTTCCCAACCTTGAGTCATGAAATGTTCTTGCACTGCAACTCCCAGAAACCTTTACCACTAGTTCTGATGGCAAAGTCTTCTGGGAGTTGCAGTACAAGTATATCCGGGGGTCCAGGTTGAGAACCACTGCACTAGGCTATATAGATAGCCCAATATAAGATGCGGAAATTCCCTAAGTGCTAAAAGATGTTAATCCCAGATTTGTTTGCAAATCTGAGGTCCAGGGAATCAGATCACTAAAACAGTAGCACACATTTAAATTCTGACGGCATAGGCATAGTATCGGTAGTGTCAATAAGCATGTTTAGATTTACAGGATTAACAGGTAAAACAAATATTCTGAGATCTGTACTTTACAGAGAGATTGCTAAACATTAGGTCTTCGGACAAAAGGATACCTAATAACAGAGATACGTAATATACACAGAAGAAATGCTGGTGGATTTTGTCTTTAGGTTTTTGAATGTTAAGGTCTCCTGTTCCTCCACATTCTGGCATTTCAGACAGCTAAAGAGTTGCTCCATTTTTTCTCCCTCCCACTTTTTTCTTTCTTTTCAAGTCTCTGTGAGCAGCTGCAATCTTAAACTCTAATGTGAAAATAGATGAAGAGTTACCTGGAACTGTAATTTTCATTCCTATGCATGAAAGCACAAATTGTGTGAAATGAAGGCTGTTTTGAACTACGCCACAGACGTTATAACTTTTGCTAAAGCTTGACCAAACTCTTTAGAGCTGCACTGCTTAAAAAGCACGAAAACTAAACGACAGTGTTTTCTGACAGTCTTCTCATGGTAGTTGGAAATGCATGATACGAAGTTCAAAATGTCATATAACCTTTCTAAAACAGTACAAGTGCCATTCTTCTCGTGTAATTGGTCTGCTTGTAATAGAAACTGCATAATATATGTGCAAAAATATGTGTAAGTCTCACATATTTAATAAATACAACCATTTTAGAATATTGACAAATTTGGAACTGGCAAGTTCATTTCTTGAGGAATGCTGAAGTGGTTCAAAAGGGTAAAAAATCAACATATCCAGATACTGAAGAAGCAAACTTAAATCTATGTTTGAAAACTGAAATCTCAAAATAAAGAACACAATTTATGATTTCCCCCCCCCAAAAAAAGGCAAAATCTGATGCCTTCTGGGAATGTATTGAACAGATTATAGAATAGATGGATGATAGAGTAGTGATTTCAGATGCAGTTCTATTGGGTATTTTGATGTAGATGCATATTTTTGTCTCTCATATAATTTAAACTTTGTCTTTCCCCCGAGTTTTTCAGATATATTTTCATGTCTCAGAATAACAGAACATTACATTAGATGTAAGGATTTAAGTCAACCTCACCAAAATAATCACCTTCTTACTTTTAACCAGCTGCACATTTTGTCATTCCCCTGATGCCTTTGAACAAGAGATAGATGACACAATAAGTATGTTTTGGCATGCTGATTTTTTTTAATATTTATTTTTAAACTATTAAAGATAGGGTAGGGAATACAGAAGGTAAAAGGAAATGGAAGGGATGGGAAAAGGGTATAGGAGAACACAAAGTATATAGTCGTCCAGTCTATTCATATTAAGTATACAAGCATGTAATCTATTCATTTTCCATAAAAGATCAACTTTCTACTTCTTCTTCTTTTAACTGTTTGATTACCCCCTAGCTTTCAACTTACAGTTATGTTATGCTTTGAATCTAAGTTATTCCAACACTATCAGGAAACCCAGACCTTATATGTATTTTCCCAAATCTATATTAATAGAATATTCTAATTTTATCTTTGAGGGATAAATCCCTATGGTTTTTTGTCAATGGCCACAGTCTCAGTATTAGTCTCTCTCTCTCTCTCTCTCTCTCTCTCTCTCTCTCTCACACACACACACACACACACACACACACACACACACACACAGAGAGAGAGAGAGAGAGACAGACAGACAGACAGACAGACAGACAGACAGACAACACTGAACACACACACATACATGCACATATAGATATACACACGTATACAGTATTTATGCAAATCATCACCTTTTCATTTATTTATACCTGATTAATTTTTGGTACAGATCTCCAGCCCACCTTGTGTAAAATTAGATATGGTGGCTATATTGTGGGTAGAGGGGCCCATTTGGAAAAATCAAATATAAATATCCAATTAAGTTTGCTGTACAGTATATGATATGTGTCATCTAAGTCAGACAGGATTCCAGGTAGGTAAAGTCCATAGCATGGAAGCTACTTTTAAAATGCATGCATATAGTGAATTGGTTAACTGGCAAATGTTAGGATGATGAAAAATTTGAAAAATGCATGTTTTTGACTGCAGTTTCTTGAATCTGCCAGCTATTATGCCTATTGGCCATGTTAGCAGAAGGATCCTGGCAACTGCAGTCCGAAGGTACTGTGAGATACTTCTCTGAGTCCCAGAGCATTATCCAGTCACTCTTCAGTTATGCATGGCTTCAGCATGTCGTTATATTTATTTGCCTTATAGCAAGTTTTTAATATAGGCTGAAAGCTGATGATTTGTAAGTAAGAAGGATCTTTTCCTTGAAATCTTGTGGAGGTTTAAATGCATTGTATCACAGAATATCATGGTTGTACAGACTGAGCATTTGTTCAAATTAGAGCTTTTGGGTTTGCGTTAAAGTTGTCAGCATCTTTCCAGCCATTCAAGTGATGTAAAGCTCATTTCTCTTAGTTTAGTGCTATTTCGGCGATTGCCTATGTCTTTTTAGTCGCTCTGTGAGCCAGGTTTATTTTGAGTCTCTCTTTCGGAACAGAGTTTAGCACTATGGCCTTTTCCACTTGAAGTTCCATGTCCACAGTAGAGATTCCCAGTCATAAACTTTCAGTTAATGTTCAATAGAGAAATAAGATGGAATAAAATAAAGCAATTTTGGCAGGGTTGTGAATTTCTTTAATTTTTCTTAGATGTTTCTTAAAGGGAAGAGATGTATGTTTCAATCCAAATTCCATTCAAGGGAATGCTTATCCAGAAGCAAGTGGCAAAACATGGCTTGGGACAAATGTTACATCTGGAGGAGTCCTTAATTATACTATAGGTTGAAACTGGGAAAGGTACTGATCAGAAGAATTTTAGTGAGCTTCTGCTTGTTATTACTTGGTGATGAGAAAAGCGTGCTGTGGATGTTCTAATGCACTCTTTCTAGACGTTCTCAAACTATACTCCGACATTTAGAAATGAGTTTAAAGCTTAATCCCGGCCCAAATTTTATGCTATTTGAAGTAGAGTGCCTTTCCTAAAGTCTTTGATAAGTAAACAGACAGCTTGCTGAAAAGAATCAACTTGAAAATAAGTATAGTATTGTAAGGGGGGGGGAATGCATAATGATAAACAGGGATGTCCCCCCCATTTCTCCTTTTGTCTTTTCTCTCTCTCTTTTAAACCCATCAAGTTTAAAGATTCTGTGGTGCTTTTCTTCCCCCCAACACACACTTTATAGGAGACAACTGACAATTCAGTGGTAAATGGAAGAAAGAGCCGAACAAAACTGAAAATCCTCTAATGCATTGACACTAACGTGCCCTCTATTGTTGGAAATGAGCAGGCAATCATGGATGTTCATCAAATGCCTCCTAATGCAGTTAAAGCATTCAGCTATAATTTCTCCTTGCATTTATAATTACTGTCATAGACTGCACACCTCAGTGAGCAGATTAAAGCTATAAACTATTTAGCCATAGCTTTAAGATGAGGAACTTGATTTGTCTGGCAGCAGTTATTTGTTAGAAGAGCTTGACACTTCACATAAAAATGACTCAACTTGATGAAGAACAATGCAGCTTGAACAATGCAGAGGTTTTAAATCAGTCATTTATACCACGCCCTGGAAGGGTTGCAAAGCAATTTGTTAAGTGATCTATAGGACACGCCAATAACCGCATGTGTTAAATATACCCAAATATAAAGGTAGGGCTTTTGGGAAGGGGTTGGTTTGTTTGTCGCTTTCTATTCTCCCGCCTTCCTGAGGCTGTTTCATTTCTTTGCCGTCCTCCCCTTTGGGAGAGCATGTTATATGCTGACGTTGAGGTGAGGGCAAAACTAAACATTGCACAAACACTGGGCTGCTGACTCATTTGAATTACTTGATGGAGACCAAATAAATCACCTTCTCCCAACCAGGTCTACCTGAATCACTCGACAAAGCCAGCAGGGACGGCTGAGGGGTCTTACGTCGAGAGAGGCCCGGAAGGAAAGAACAAGAAACTGGGCCTTCTCGCAGTGGCCCCTCGGTTATGGAATATCCTCCCAACGGAAATCCGTCTGGCTCCCTCGCTGGGAGTTTTTAAAAGCCATTTAAAAACTTGGCTCTTTAGGCAGGCCTTCCCCTCCAGTCAATTAACTGGTTTTTGTTTCTTAACTACCCCATCTTGATAATGTATATACGTATTAGTTAATAGGTTTTTATTATTATGTATGTTATATTATTGTATTTTATTACTCATGTAAGCCGCCCCGAGTAGACTTTGTCTAGAGTAGACCATGTCTAGATGGGCGGCATATAAATGCAATAAATAAATAAATAAATAAATAAATAAATAAATAAATAAATAAATAAATAAATAAATAAATAAATAAATAAATAGAGGGGCGGGGTATAAGTTCAATAAAAGTAAAGTAAAGAATGTACAATATAGCTATGCTGGGTCGTGAAATGGGTTGATGGGAGAAACTCTGTTATTGATGCAGGGCCAGCTCTACTGTTAAGCAAAGTGAGGCAACTACAGTACCTCAGGCAGCCATTATGGACAGGAGTGACAGCAATTCTTGGTGTTCTTGATCCTCCTGGTCATTTCCCTCTGACAATGTTGGGACACAATGCATTCAGTTTAAAGCACCAATAATGCAATATTTACTTTTGTGTTAAACAGGAGGACAAACAAACTGATGCATTTATTTTATTTATTTATTTATTTATTTGATTTTTACCCCGCCCCTCTAGACCATGTAATCTTTTTTAAAAATCTTTTTTAAAAATCTAATCTTTTTTAAAAATAATATTTTAAACCTATTGTTTTAACATTGCTTTGAACGTGTTATTTTTTAAAACATTTGATTACTCCATTTGCCTGTCTCCTGTTCGACATAAAAGTAACATTTTTAATATTAGCGTTAACATGTACTGTATTCAGGTTCTGCCCTTCATTAGAAAAGAGAACTCTGAGAGCTATGTGCATGTCCTCTTCCCCTAAACCAGACTGCTCCTCTGAAGTGTCATGAGGAATATTATGTTATTGTCACTCTTCCAGCCAGCTTCCATACGTGGAATGGGGAAAGGAGCGTCATGTTGTCATTTGCCTCAGACAGCAAAATGCCCTAGGCCGCCCTGTTTCTGGGTAAGGCTTGCTCAGTGTTCTATTTATTTCTCTTTTTCTTTTGATAGCATCTAGTTACGACAGCCTGGAGCCCTTCAGTATGGGCAATTGCCAGGAGTTGCGTAACAACACACAAGCACACTGAAATTACACTGTAAGAACGGAACAGAGAAACATTCTCTGAAGACAGACTTTAAAAAATGATTTGAAAGCCAAAGGCCCAGGAAAATAGTCAGGGGTTGACTAATAGATGCTCACCAGGATGAAGCCAGGCTCACTTCCCTTGGAAGCAAATCCCACAGCTCAGGTGCTGCTACAAAACAAGCTATTTCCTATAGATTTATCAGCCTACAGGAAACATGGATTTCTGCTGAGTATCTCAAATTCAAGGCAGGCACATACAGGAGGGGCTTTCCAATCTCCTGGCCCAAATCTAGGTGTAGTTACAATTCAAAACATCTGGAGTGGACCAGGTTTACCATTCCCATCTGGTTCTTCTCTGCCTGTCACACCTAACCATTTTATTTTGACTTGTGTCTGAATAGCCTCACATTAGATTGCCAGGTCTGAGTTTTACATATGAGTGATTTCTGTGGCCTAGTACTTAAAAGGTGAATATCTATTAGAGTCAGCTCATATAGAAAGAAATATTTCAAGGGGAAAACAGCAAGGGAGTTTTCTTGATGCTCAGAATACCAAGCACAATTTCTCTGCAACCTGTTATGAGTGGCAGGAACTGCCGTTTGTCCTTATCTGGCCTGTTGCTTTAAAAGGCCTCTTTATTTACCTGTATGTTTCTCTGTTCCCTGTTATGGCTATAGCTGGGAGATAAGATGCTACACAACTTGAACCCATCATTAGAGTTGAAGCATATTGAAGACTTCACTCAGGTTGTATGACTCTACTTCTGGTTTGGCTGCAAAACGTGGAGAAGGTAGACTAAATTGTTTCAGATGAACATTGCACATATGAAATCATTTCAGTTCTGTTCAAAATGAGGGCGCTTAAACCTGACAGTTGTATTGTAATCACATGCTACTAACAAGCCCCAAAAATCCTGTTCTAAGAAAGAAGTCTTCTGGTTTAGGGTTCAACTGCACAGGGAGGTTGTCCCACATTGACTCAGAAACCACTGGCGGTTTCCAGTGCTGATGTTGCAGATGCTGATCATACAGCAATTTTTAATTAATCCAGGAAAATGCCTTACAAGATTCTACTAACCTGAGGTTGCTAAAATTTTCACCTGGATCACAGCCTCCCAACCTCTTCGCTGCCTCTTCCCCTTCCTTATCTCTCCCTTTCACCTGTCTTTGGTCTGTTATTTTTATGGCTTCCTTTTTTTAAAAAAAAATCTGATATAGCCCTGAAAATGACCCCTTGTCAGAAACTGGATGATGCTGACTACAAGTGTTCATTTCTCCTCAGCTTCTCTCCTCCCCTTCCTCCTCCTTGCTGCTGCAACTCGTTTCACTCCCAGGTTGCTT
Organism: Pogona vitticeps; assembly: GCF_051106095.1. Classification (NCBI taxonomy): domain Eukaryota; kingdom Metazoa; phylum Chordata; class Lepidosauria; order Squamata; family Agamidae; genus Pogona; species Pogona vitticeps. The sequence continues at coordinate 18,992,001 of NC_135786.1, read as the reverse complement.
CTGGCACATTCAAGATTGTATTAGCTTGTGAGAAGGGAGAGAAGACAAGAGACAGATAGCCAGTCAGTCCCACCACCATTCACTGACCACCAAGATTAATTTGAAACCCCCCCCTCACTCCTTTCTTCTGTACACTAGCCCTTGGTTCCTTTTAAGGAGAAAAGTGGGGTAAAAAGATTTTAAATAAATGAATAGTAGTTTCTTCACTACTTATCCTCTGAAAGCTCTGTGGCCAAGGTAAGGCACAGCCAAGGATGTGGGGAGACCTTCACAATCATTTCTCCACAGCCCATTTCCCTGAGACTTATAAACAGCATGCTTTGAAGTTAGTGGCAGTGGCAGTAGCAGGAATAGCATGTGTACTAGGAAATTGAGCAAGGCAGTACAGTCCTGCAGTCCTATGTGGTATAGCACTTAATGACACAGAATGATTTTTTAAAATAAAAATATCTTCTGAGGACCAGGGTTGCTCAGTGGAGGGTTGTGGCCCAGTGTGTTGCCATCTCCCACCCCAGAGACATCAATTACAACATCACCTGGGACACATACCCCACGGACCTTTTGGAACAATATAGGCAATCACACCTGGCAAAAAGCAATGTGAGCGGAATTACTACAGAAATATATACGTGTGTGTATATACTAGCTGCTGCTAACTGAATAAAATGCTGTGAATGTCTATGAAAAACGAACAGACTTCCATGCAAATTAGCTGTAAGTCTTGTAGTAGATGGAAAATACTTTGAATTTAACCATAATATATCCAACACAAACAGTAAGGCAAATCACAGTGTAATCAAGCCCTTAATTAGAACCAACCCTGGGATGTAACATGGCCAGCTATCCAAATTCTGCTTTTCGGGTGCACAAATGCATCATTGGTGAGTGGGTGTGTTTGTGTATGTGTGTATTTCCACCTTAGAAAATGAACCCAACCGCTTTCTTTCATGGATATACACTTGTAAAGACGCAACACAGAGCTGACTCTTCTTGGCAAACCTTGTCACCACCTGCTGATGTCACATCCCTCCCTCTTTGATGTGTGGGTGTGTTCTTGGCTCAACGCTTTGCCTTGCTTCTGCTCCTTCCATGCTTTCTGCCTGCACGTTGATGCTGCTGGCAAAGGACTGTGGGACACAGGGAGGGGGGGGGATTAAGGAAGTGAAACAGTATGCCTCCAAATTCTCTCTAGCAGCTGGGTAGATGTAACACAATGAGAGAAGGTGAAAGGTAAGGTCCAAGTTACCTCACTTCTTCAAAATGCTGAAGCTCCTACATCTGCCTTTCATCCTTCTAAGCTTTCACTTCCCATGTTATTTCTGCCAAGAAACAGCATGCTTAGTATCAAATGACATTCCCCAGGATACGAAGGCTCATTGAGTGAACTAGGCTATAAAATGATATGTTGAACAAAACACAGTTTGAATTAAGGGAAAATACTCATTTGGAATGTGTACTTCTTTCCTAAGTAGATTAGAAGTATAGACGGTTTTGGTCTTGGCTCTTTACTTTTTTGCATTATGCTCACAGACTTTTTAAAACTGTAATTTACAATGACTCATAGCAATTGAAAGAAAGGTTCATGCTAAAGTGGGGAACAATGATTCTCCCAATGTTCTTGGAGTACAACTCTTGTCCTACAACATCTACAATACCACACAATCCCTACTGTGGCTGCCGTGGGACTCTTCCTTCTTCCAGTGGATGGAGATATACAGCAGGGATTTGAGATACCTTACATTGTAAGGCTTACAATATAAGATCTTGAGATCCCATGGAATGGAACAAACAGTAGTTTGGCAAAGGGGCTGTTTTAATAAGGAAAATTATGTGGTTGAGGAAACTGGTTAAATGGCACCAGCTTGGCCACTGGTCTAATAATACTAACCACCCCATGATGCATTTCATTGAGTTGGGGGTGGGGAGAGAGAAAGAAAATATGGCAATGGATTGCCAACAAAGCAGTCTGTTTGGCCTCTAAGACATCAGGGACCAAGGTTTGAGAAATTCAGGGCTGAATTCAAAATCTCCACCTCCACTGTGGGCCAGAAAAAGTCAGTTGAAAAAAAAAAGACAGGAAGCGCCCAGATTTTCTATTGAAAAGGTTCAAAGGCAGAAAATTACATGTCCTACATGCCTATTATTATTATTATTATTATTATTATTATTATTATTATTATTATTATTATTATTATTATTATTATTATTATTATTATTATTATTATTATTATTATTATTACTTGCCAAAAGAGGAGATATTCTGAACTTGGGGGAATCCGAGGTACCCTGGGAAGCACAAAAATGCCCAAGATTGCATGTAGCTCATAGGCCCCATTTTGTCACACCCATATGACATACTGTAGAGGTTTGAGTCCTGGGCAAACATCAGGAAGAGGTAAAGAGCCATCAGGGGTATGGGAGCAGCAGGACATTAAATGGAGTATCGGGTGTATTTAGCAGACATAAATTAGAGTTTTGAAAACGTTTGGGGGACCTACAGCTCCTAGAACCTCAAATTCACCCTTGAAGATTATGGGAGTTATAGCCAGAGTACCTGTAGTTTTAGGAGCACTTAGCCCTGTTAGTCTGTTTGGCTGTTGCCTCAGTGAAAGAGACTTGATGTCAGATAGGACAAAGCAAGTTAAACGGAATATTTTCAAGTTGTAATAAAATATTACATCTGAATTGCTAACGGATATTATGCATTTTTTCTGCTGATTCCATCTGTTTACCCCCAATTGCCCTGCCATTCTTCTTGTGGGAGCCCCCTGAGTTATTTTCGTGGCTTTATCGTTTTTTTTTTCCTATCAATAAACAAACCCATATCCCCCAAAATTATAATGGTCCAATGAGATTACCAACAGAGACCTCATTGGTGCATCCTACCATTTTTATTTATTCCATAGATGCATCAGCAATAATCATGGCCTCTTTCCAGTGTCTCTTCTCTCCATTTATCGCCCCAACAACCCAGCGAGGTATGTTTAGCTGAGACATAGCAACTGGTACAAAATTGCTCAGTAAATTTAGTAACCAAGTAAAGCTTTGAACTTTGGTTTCCATTTTCATAATCCAACAGCCCACCCATTACATTATATGGGCTATTTCAGATTCTGCTTACAATACGGATGGCACCACAGAAGAAACAGCAAGGTAGACACCAAAGCAACAATTTTTGTGCTTAATTCGCATAAACCTCAAAGTGCATGATGTGCATATTCATATCATATGTAAATTGAGTTGTCTGGCTTTAGAGAATTTCAAGAGAATAGCGACAACTTTCCCTGTTTTACTCTTAAAATGTTTCACATCTCTACGTAGGCTCAAAAAAGCCCTCTTCAGTGAGGTCTTGCAGTCTTTGTAGAGATAATCAATGTAATTCAATGAGTGATAAATTAAAAAATGGAGAGTTAATTCATTTTTAAAAGGAGTCTATTGAAATTACCCTACTCTTTTTAGACTTAATGTGTGCCTCAGGTCTTATGCTAGATCTGTGGGAATTTGCTTAACTCCTTAAGAAGAAACTGCAGCAACTGTTTCTTCACCTGTTCATCTCAGAATATAGAGCAGCTTCTGTGGAAATGCACTTTATTATTAATATGAATTTGAACTTTTTAATGACAGCGCTTGAGGTAGAAGGGGTTGTCTATGATTTCTGAGTGATAGATTCATTCATCATTTATTAAATTTATGTATTATTTCCCACATCCAAAAGAAACATCTCTAAGCTACGTGTGCAGAACAAAAGCACACACCCAGAAGTCCATAATCAATGTTAGGATGAAAGCAAAATAAATAAAAGCTATACTTTAAAAATATGTAATATAATGCAATTACAAATATCCAATAATAAACTACAATTGAACAACAATACTTAAAAGTGTTCATCCATAATATATCAATCAAATAACTGTTGTACTGGATCACTGTTGAAGAGATGACAATGACTTCCACCATTTGCCTTTCCCAAGCACAAGGCAATGTAATAGGCTTATGTAGAATTCATCAAATGATACCACAAAATATGGTGGTGGGACAAATTTTACAATACTGGTCATCTTTCATCACAACCTATCTCATGATAGCTGGTGCATACATTTTAGTATGGTGGTCACTTATATACTGTAAGAAAAGAGGAAGCTCATCTCCTAAAACAAGAAGTAAAAAATCCATACTTTTCCATAAAAATAAAATATAGGAAGGAAAATTCCGAGTCGAAATTACTCAGGGTTCCAGGTTGCTGGTAACTAAATAAACAAAAAACAACCAAACAAAAATCAATATCTTTACATATTAATTAAATACTCACAATTAATACCATAGCTGCTTTGGCTATTAGTAACTTGGCTTTCTGTCTGCCTATGCTACTGTACACAACTCTGTTTCCATGGCTATATTCAGATTCATCCATTTGTGTAACTGGCTTTACATCAGTCACATACAGTCTCCATGTTTTCTCCTTTGCTGAGAGTCCTGCAGATATATCCAGTTTTCACATTAAATAGGTTGCTTGAGATACTTCAAATTTACTAATCAGAATTTGATTTTGTTTCCCTTATCTCCTGGATCACTATAAAACCAAAAAGTGTTAAAATGTCTCTCTTGTGTCTTCAGTTGCCAGATAAAGGAATAATACTGGCTGATACTTTTCTCCTCTCTTTTGTGCTCTGCAGTGCACTCAAATCCTCACATCCCCAGTCTTGGTCTTCTGAAATATTTTATTCAGCCATAAAGCTTCTTGAAGGTTTCTACCTAATCCATTTTTGGCTTCACTATTTTATTCAGACTGCAAATATATACTCGCTTACAAGGAAGTAAGTTCCACTGAATTCAGTAAGCTGTACAGTGAGTAGACATGCACTGGATTGCATTTTAGGATATTTGCTCAAACTGAGAAAAGATGCTGCACTGTTATGTCTTTGCTCACTTTGTATTGTACTTTGCATGGAAGAATCTATAGTCTTTCCTATAGTGCTGTATTTGAGATTTTGCTCAGGAACAAAGTCTGTAGCATCAAAAGAGACCCAATCGCTTGTACTTTAGTGTACATAGCAAAAAAGAGAACATTTTGTTCTGCAGGATTTTGTTTCTCAGATGTGAATGTACAGAAAGCATTATTTCTGTTTTAGCTAGGATGAAAGTTATTTAATGGTGACATTCACCCAAGAGCAATATTCTTTAAAAACCTTGTTTATATTTGCAGGGTCTATGGTTCCATTATCTAAATAAGAGAAACAAAAATAAACTATCAAAAAAACTCACCAAAAGAAAAAGTTTAGGGGGAAAGATTTGCAAATCTATATTTCCTGCTTTTAAAAAAAGTCAAGACAATTAATTACATGGTGAAAAACTGTGTGAAAGCACAGCCTGTGAAAATCAAAAATAAAAATTGTTCCATATGTTTTTAGTATCTTCCACCTCCCACATACAAATTGTGTGGAATAATCTGGGACTGTGCACATTCTCTTGCTCATAGCGCTTATAAATCAAGCCATGTATATCCAGTGGGGAATTTAACTCCAATAAAGTTGACTCGCTGTGATTCTGTCTTGTTTTGGATTCAAACAGTAAAGATCCCACCATGCTCAACTTTGGGTTGTTCACTTTAATCCATTTTTCTAATTCTGTCTCCTCAACCTTTGAATATTCCCCACTAGGTGGTCCAGACCTCAAATACAAGATTTACTGGCAAGATTACAATGTATGAGCACATTGTTTTTCCAATATGATTTAATGACTTTTTTTGCCGTTCCCATGGCTGTTGAAATTCTCCATGACTATTCCCTTTGGTGGCAGAGGCTCCTGTTGGTCAGGTGAAAGCCCATACATATGTCAAATGTCAATAAATTTGAAATCCATAAGCATAATGCAAGTCAGTGCCAGAGTAATCTGAGGTTAAACAGAGTGCAGTGGTGCATACATAAATCATGGACTCAACCCAAATATTTATTGGTTGCAATTATTTTTTTAAAATCACAAGAGATGATAATTTTGAAAAGTTTGTTCTGCAGAGCTTCCATTGCACAGCTATATTTACAGTGTAATAAGTAAGCAGAAGATACTTAAGTATAAGTATACTGTAAAATAATTCACACCAGAACCGTGTTTTAGAAGTATTAGAAGCATGAGTCCCTGAATGTTGCTAGACCAGCTCCCAAAGTATCCGAGCACTGATCATGCTGGTCATGGTTGAAGTCCAACAATGCCTTGTGACCCAAATGTGGGATTCTACAGAGTGTGATAAGCAGCCAGTTCCTAAACTCAATTGATCTTAACCTATCCATTCACGTAGCCACTCTGGACTACATGGAAGTTCGATTATACATGAAAGGCTGCTGGATTCTTCATGCATGGCTGAACTATCCCTGAACCTTGGGAAGGGGTGAAGCAAAGGAGGGAAGATCATAGATCATATGAAGGAAGAACAGTCTTTTCCTTCAAATATGAATAGAGTTGTCCTTGCATGTAGCTTGAATCCCAAAATCCTTTCCTTAAAATAATAATTTAAAAAATAATATAAGCAAGGTTTGGGGCACCTTTGCAATTCCAGATGTTTTAGACTTCAACTCATAGAAACTTTGGCCAGCATAGCCAATGAAAAGGGAACATGGGAGTTGCATTTCAAAATATTTGGAGGACCAAAGGCTCTCCATTCCTGATATAACCCCTATTCAGATGTTTTATTGGGATGTTCACTCAATTTGCGAAGAGGGGAAAATGAAGTAGTCATACTACTTGTCCATCACACTTCTTTATGTAGACAGCCACAGTCTTAGAGTCTCCTCTCTTCAGAGGTTCTCAGTATGGTTGGAAGCTTCTCCTCTTCAGACTATTACATTCCATCTTTGGAAGCCAATAAGATCAATAGTAGAGGGGGTGCCTATGCTTATCCCATGCTAAGTAAATATTCCAAGAGAATGCTTGTCCAAGGCTAAAGAATAATGGAATATTCTTCAGCACTAAAGAATAAGAAGACATAGTGATCCCAATTCTCTCTTAGGCTTCATCAAGTAAAGTTACTATTGTTCACCGCTAAATCGCAACTCATCATACCCTTAGTAACTTAACCAAAGTTTCCCAATCTGGAGATATAAAGAGAAAATTATCATAAACCACCAATCAGATGATGAAGTCAACTGGGGTTTCACTGTAACCTTGTGAAAGGCTGGTAGAGCCTTTGGAATTTGGTCCTAACTTTGGGAGATGGAAATTGTTGGTTCTGTTGTCTTCTGCAGAAAGTGCTCTCTGTTTCTAGAACAGTTACAAAAGCAGAAGAGAGCCAAACACAGTGGTACTATTACTTGTCTTGATCTGTACATTTTACTTCAGTTGATGCAACCAAGTATTGCATTGGCTTTTTTTAGACCTCTGCATCATAATGCTGGCTCATATTAAGCTTGTGATCTACTAGGACCCTTAGCATATGCTACCGCCAAGCCAGCTGTCATCCATCTTATATCTGTGCATTGTATTTCTGCTATCTACATGTAGAACTTTACATTTTTCCCTGCTGAAACTCTCCAATCTGCCATCTTGAATTCTAATTCTGTCTTTTGGAATATTACCTAGTCCTTCTAGTTTTGTGTCATCTGCAAATACGATTAGCATCCTCTCCACACTCAGTCAGTTCTAAAGATGTTGAACAATACTGGGCCCAAGACAGAATCCTGTGGCACCGCACTTGCCACTTCTCTTCAGAATGATGAGGAGCCATTGGTGAGCACTCTTTCAATATGACTCAGCAGCCAGCGACAAAGTCATCAGTTGCATTGTCTAGCCCAGTTTTTACCAGCTTGGCCACTAGAATATCACGAGGGAACTTGTTAAAGCCTTTCTAAAATAAAAATACAGCATATCCACAACTTTCCCTCTTCTGCCAAGCTTGTGACTGTGTAAAAATACGAGATAAGATTGCTTTTGAGAAACTCTTGTTGGGTCTTGGAAATCAAAGTATTCTTGTCTAAGTATTCACAGGCTGACTGTGTGATGATTTGTTTTAGAATCTTTGCTGGCATAGATGCCAGTCAGACATTCCCTTTCAGCTTCCATGTTCTCTCTTAATTTAGATGCAATTCTCACGGTAGCTGGAATCCTGTTTTATAAGTCATGCTGAGTAAAGCTGATGATGTCATAAACCACTGCAATTATGTTCAAAAATAAAACATTTCCAATTCCTCAAGTCTCCTGTGGTATTCCTTTCATCCTCCAGAAGCAGATGGAGGGGCATGTAATTAAAGACTTCTTTTATTCTTTAATTAAGACAAGTCTTTAATTACAAAAATCACAACTGGTGGGATAGCAGCAGCAAATTATAGACAGGATTTCAGCCAATGTGATCAGTGGTTGGAAAATAGATTTTCCCAATAGCAATGGATTCTTATCAGGTGCACATTTAAAGTATTCTCAGATGAATTTAAAATTTGACCCACTAGCTTTAAATAGCAAATGCTCCTGATAGATAAGGATGCAACAAATACTCACACCTTTTCTTGTCCTCAGCAAAAATCAAGACATGGTATCAAAAACAGTTGCTGGGAGGTTTTATTGGTTTGGTTTGGTGTTTTTTTTTTCTCCTACATGTTATTAAAAAGACTGGTAGTTTTTAAATTACTGATAACATATGGAAAGCAAACACATGGTTTTGTACAGAGACCCTTGTATTTTGCATTTTTAAGATGTGCATTTTGCATAAAACACAAGTTAATACAAAATATTCTGTATGTATATGGGAAATCTTGTAAGCCTTCTCCCTGCTCCAGCACACTTCCCATCTCATGACCAGGCAAGTGGCTGATCATGTGACCAATGAACGGGGCATGAAAGTGGTATGAAAAAGGTAGACGAAGAGAGCTTACATAATTTCCCCTTCCGCTCTGCATTCAAGCAACAGGTACTAGCCCATTAGCAGGGTGTATAAAATACAAGGTTTTTCTACAAGAAGTGCTTCTGCAAATGCACCAAAAAATCTTTGAATTTTAAAGGAGAATACCATTGGAATGTTTTGTTTTCATCTTTAAAAAAGAACAACTGCCTGTATTTTTGGATTCTCCTGGGGCAGGAGTCAAAGGCAATGAGGGTTGTTATGATGAGTGCCTGCACTTCAGAATTTACCACTATACCACTAACATGCACACACATCATCATCACTACCACCACCATCAAAGCTTGCTTTGGTTTGCCAGAGAGCTGGGGAAGGCAAACTGTTTATACACCATTTGAAATCATTTTGTATGGAAGCTCCTGGCTCAAATTTATCATGCCATGCCAGAGGAGAATTAATGTAGGATGCAACAAATACCTCAACATTAATAACAGCCCAGAATGAAGTATTCCCTCCAACAATTCATCATCACAAGCTGCCTTTCTGTAAACCAAGGAATCACACAGAAGTGTTCAAGTAGAGGCAGACATTTTGTCACAAGAAGCTAAGTGCCACTAAATTCTGCTGTGTTTGCAGCTGAACCGCTTTAGAGAATGAAACTTATTCAGGTTCAATTGAGG